>NC_138962.1:128567500-128722500 GCF_055761805.1 Camellia sinensis
CTCAATGAACAAATCCCCTATAGTAGAGGAAGGACGGCGACCAGCGAAGAATCCTTGCCATTACCTCGGAAGATCAACGTGCCCAGAAGTGGAAATACCACGCTAAAAATACGTGGTGATTACTTAGAGGATGTTCCCACAAACTTCGACTCGGGATCAGACCCCCCTTGTACTTGTACCTGCATTGAAGAGGAACTAACTGGAAGAAGTGCAAGGAAATTGCAAGCAGCATTGATGGAGCCGGACTAAACACAGACTGGATGATTAAAGGTATTCACGAGGGGTGCTGTATGCACAATGATTGATGCTGTAATCCTGCGTAGTATGAGATATGGCCTTGTCTTAGGAATAAAAACCTAACTCAGATACAGCCAATCACTGTTAACAACGAAGGACGGCATAATCAACAACGTGAATGTGAACTTCAAGTTTACGGTCCCAACTCAAGAAGCTGCTATCGGGCAAGTTCCCCTCCTGTCAAGGGCGAGGTTCTTTACAAAGAAAAGGAGCGCTATGAAGAAATCATTGCCTCCATCAAAAGGGAAGTACCTTATGCCAGGATCACTAGCCAGCTGCAGAATACGAACATTTTGATTTGAGTTCATAATAACTGGCAGGTTTCATTAAATCATAACTTCCATTTTTTTAGCTAAATTCTGCAACAACAAAGAAAATATTCTCTTTCTGTCTGGTTCCAATCTACGCGGGTCAAGGAGCGCCCACTACAAACCCCGGGAGTGCTTGGGAGCGGAGTTTCGCCTATCCGCAACCTTTCTTTCGACGCTCTCTCTGTACGTAGGCAAAGAAGCCCTAAATTATATAGGTTCCCCAGTGGATTAGACAATTCTATCAGTGAATTAGACAACCTTTTTACGGATATAAAAGAGAAAAAAAAGAATAATCTTCATAGGTCAAGGGCGCGTTTTTAGCGAGCCAAAAGAAAAAGAGGACTGATTGAATAGGGAAAAAGTTAGCTCTTGTCTTAGTGACTCCTCCTTCACTAGTTGCAGTTTCAAAAGAAGAAGTTAGGGGCTACTTCCTTTCTTAGGTGCACCCCCTTAGGGGTGAGTGCCTTATGAAACTACAAATACAGGAAGGAAGGGAAATAGCTCGAGCGGATAGGCAAGAGAGAGCTCTTTGTTAAACGAGTTAGCCAGTTTCAAAAGCCAGCCCTTTCGAGGCGAAAGCGATCCTCGCGAAAGAGAGCCCCTTAGTTAGAGTAGAGGGAGTAGAGTGCGGGGAGGATATGAGAATGTCTCGTGTCTCGAAAGAGGGGACTTTACACTTAGGTTTTGGAAAGTTTGAGGGCGCTTTCTTCTTAAATACATTCTTTTATTTTTGACGAAATGCATAATAAGAATGGCTGTTGGACGTTGAGGATTGGTGCGCAACTTCGAAGAGGTGGAATGTAACTAAACACGTGTTTCGGTTTCTTTGCACAAAGAGAGTGAGGTTTGAACTGACTCTATTCAGAACATTGCTGGATAGACTGAAGGCGGGTATTTTTTTAAAAGAATGTTCAGGGCAGCCCTTTCTTCTGTTGTTCCTTCTAACATTGGGAAAATCAAACGAAGCACATGGAGTGGAGGTTTAGGATTCGACTGATTTCGAAAACTAATGAAAAGAGTCTATCAATCGGGAAAGGAGAAATCTAACAGGCAAAAGGCTAGACTAACCACTATCAAGGCAGGAGAGAGACATTCGCATACTAGCTATCACAAACTAGATGCAACAAGTCCTTTTTCCTCCCCCTAAAATACATAAATAAAAAGAGATTCTCTAGCCTAGAGGAAAGAGAACTACTAGGATAGGAAAGACTGACTAGCTACTAGGAACAGCCTAGCTACTCACTCCCAAGGGTAAGCTACATCCCTATAGAGAAGACAATCTTCTTCTTTTCCCAAGATTGTCTGATAGAATATCAGATATCTCAGGGAGGTTTTAAGTCATTGCATCCTCTATTCTATTGGGAGTGATGGATGCTAGTGAAGAGAAGGACGGAAAGGCATAGATGAGTGGCTTTCTTGGGTTGGGATAGGGCGCAACTTTTCGTTGGAAAGGCCTTTCCCTTGAGTCCCCCTTTTTCCTGTAGGATGGTCGACACGATAAATGATAGCAAATTCTCTCTATGAATCTCTTTCCTGTAGCTAGCCGCTGATAGTCAGTCTTTTACTGTTTTTATTTTATGACTTACTTACCCAAAAAAAAAAGATAGTCAGTCTTTCTCCTTTTGGTAGTTGAGTAAGGTTTCTCAGCTTCCTTTCGTTTGAATTTCTTTCTTTTTAGTTCTTCCAAGGGTTCGGAGAGTGAAGCGAAGGATGAGCTGGTAGTTCTTTCTCTTTGGAGAGCTGTATGTAACGTAACTACGGTTCTTTCTGGAATGAAATAGCTGAGGCAATCTCCTAAGCCATAAGAGAGGAGGATAGAGTTAGCATTGATTGGGAAGGCAGGAACTAGTAATGAAAATTATCTCAGAGCCATCCCAGAAAGAGAAGGCCCCAAAAGATCTAACTATGTATGCTCAAGCTTCGAGCCAGCAATCCTGTGTAGTCCCTCCAATCAGTACAACCGATAGGTCAGATGCAGTCAAATCCTCTAGTGACTGGCCGAAAGACC
The DNA here is from genome assembly GCF_055761805.1 of Camellia sinensis. NCBI lineage: Eukaryota > Viridiplantae > Streptophyta > Magnoliopsida > Ericales > Theaceae > Camellia > Camellia sinensis. Next base: position 128,570,117 of record NC_138962.1, read on the forward strand.
CGCAAGTTCAACAGGCTCCAGATCCTTCCTTCACAGCTCCTCCCTCAATTGTTAACAGCAGGAAAGGTTACACTCCTGCCAACCCCGCAAGTACCTGACCCATTGCCAAAAGGTTACGACCCAAACGCGAGATGCGAGTTTCACTCAGGAGGAGCAGGGCATACAACAGATAAATGCTATAACCTGAGGAACACTATTCAAGACCTCATTGATCAGAACCTTTGGAACTTCCAGGAAGAAGAGCGATCTCTCGTAAAGCCTGAGGATTAAATCAGGCCGTATAGTGGACATGCATGCAAACCAGTCATTGTTGCAACATCAAACGGGGGCAGGCACCAGTCAAAAGGAAACTCCGGCAGAAAGGCAACTAGCAAGTCACGAGGATGGAGAAGCACTAGTTATCACCGCCAAGCAGCCTACAAGAAAGAATTTTCCCACAACTAGGCCAGTCTACGTCAATGCATTCTCCCGATCAGCACGTTCATCACAACAGCGAGCCAAACCAAGGGGATCGGCCCGCGCCAGTCCCATCCCCCGTCAAAGAAGAGCCTCGGAAGTTTAATCCATTGCCCGCATTCGCCCCTACTCGAAAAAGGGCGCAATATCGATAAGCTCGATCAAGCCAATGAATGGAATGCAATCGGGTCAGATCGATCAAGGACATGCTAGCGATAAGCCTGCTCGCTCGAGGCCATGCATGCCTATCAGCTCGCTATTGGCTTGGCTATGCACTCGTATCAATACGTTCGCTCAAGGCCATGCTCTCGCTTCCATGTCCATACGCTCGTACTTTTACTGATCGAGTCCCTCTCTACGCCCACCCTGCACTTTTTTTTCTTTTTTCAGGCCGAACGAACATTACTTTTAATCATAAGAAATGAAGGAATGAAACAAACAAAGGATTAGATCCCTGTCTTAGTCTTAGATCCCTTTTGCACTCGCATTCCAGGAAGAAAGAAAGGAAAGAATAAGGCTTCCAAGCTTTTTTTGATTTCAAGCCGCTTTACCAAGTAGGGGGGAGGCAGAGGCAGGAGTTGATAACATATTTCTGAGGCTTTTGTGTTGTTTCCGGGTACTCTATAAGATGATGTAATAGAGAGAGGGGATTTACCTATTTTGAGCGATGAACTGGGAGCTCAAAGTTCCTGCGCTTATCATCATTTCCAATTCCTTGCTCTAATAACTTTTGGCTGTAGCGTAAGGGGCACGCTATTCATCAAACAAAGTACATTGCCTCTTGGCTGGGTCCAGATAGGAATACTGGTAAGATCTTACTCAGTTCTGTCAAGCTGAAGGCCCATCGGCTATCCACATGAAAGTGGGTTTTAAGACGCCCCTTTTCGAGGTAAAACTGGCATATCAGCAAACAATAAAACCAACCATTGCAGCTAGAGATAATACCCAGTACCTGGTGAAACGGACTCTTTATTATATTAAGCGTCTGTGGCCAAGTGACATGGCTTTTCACTCTTCTTTTGTAGAGAAGGTTGCTCATCCAGCCGTCACTCTCCCTTCTCGCTTGAATGGTAGGTCAGCTAACCCCGCCGGGTCAAGCGCCTCCGTAAGACTACTGAACAACTAGTGGTCCTACTTCATGCCAGTCATTGCCTTTGCTCAATCAACAAGCTAACTGAAATCATTGAACTGACCCTCACGCTCAGGGCAGCAGTGATGTCCCGGTTGATGCCAATGACAATATGGTCAAGGCTTACATCAGTAAAAGAAGCCTTCATAAAGTAGGGCATTGATCGCTCTTAGTCGAAGGAAAGGATTCCGAGACAGCAGCGGTCGCCTAACCGATCCCTCCTTCCTAAAAGGTGGCTGGGATTTCCTAGGGTGCAGGTTGTACGGCGACGCCAGCTCCATCCATACTGGGGTTCCGTACCTGAGGGGAAGTCTTCAAGTACTCCTTACTTTACTCCCGGGGTTGATTAAGGGCGAGCTAAGAGGGAGGGACTCAAAGCCCTCTCTTAAATCAAGGAATGGAAATCTTCTTATTGCTGCTCCCAGGAAGCTTTATAAGAACTCTTTTCCCCTTAAGCCCAGGCAGTGTGAAGTAGAGCAGGGAACTCTGTCCTCGTTGCGGAATTGATTAGGCGGGGTGCAGGATCTTGCCACGGCTATGGCAGTGTTGGAAACACTGATAGATTACAAGAGGAGTGACTCTTCCAAACCTAAAGCATCAAAGGGTGGCTACGTCAAAGGTGGGGGAGACAAGAACAGCAAAGGCAGAAGCCCTATTGCAATCATTATCATTATACTATAAAACGCGAGTTATCCTGTCCCCTTTTCGCTTTCACTTACTATACATCATACAGAAGCTGAAGATGCAAGGTTTCTGTTTATCAAAGGGGTCCATTAAGCATGTGCTTAGAGAAGCCAATCAATGTGTACTAGAAATGTTATCCTAGCAACTCAAAGAATCTCGGAAAGAAAGGCAGAATCGAAGAGCTTAGTGTGAAAGGGCTTTCTTCGATATTAACAACGGACGGGCGGACGAAACAGAAAATAGCCCTTAGTACAAGCTATATAATTCCTCTTTCTTAGGAATTATAACTCATTTGTTTGGGTGAAAGCTCCTTCTTCAAAGCACGACATAGAGGAGTAGGTTGGTCATAGATGTGAATCTACTGCTCCCATATATTGATAGTAAGAGCTCCACTCTTCAACATCTTAGTTAAAATGGTATAACCCGGGAATGATAATGAGATACCTCAACTTTAGAAAAAGATAAGAATAGAGTTATACGAAGAATCCGATCCGATCTGTCTCCGGGTACCCTAGTTTCCAAAAGAAGAAGCACCACCGGTCGTCGACACTGACCAAATCAATCCTTACTCTGAAAAGGAGGTATGGCGGATCGTATAACCTTGGGGACCTTATATTATAGTAAAATCCCTATTAACGGCTTGGGTTCAATCTGTCTCCATGCATCATTGCACATGGCCCGGTCTCCTATCTCGGTAGACTACCGTCAACTTGTCCCGTGGTCGGAGGTTTTTTTTTTGGGTAAGTAAGAAATAAATAAAACAAGAAAATTTACACGAATACAAGGGGCATACCCCAGGCCCTACCCGAAACTACAACGACGACGACCAAACAAACAACTGGCACCAGAGAGGCAAGCCAGCCACACAAAAAAAAACAAAAAACTCAAAACAGCCAGAGCAACTAAGCACAAAAGACTTGTTCAAGAACCATATCCCACAAACAGATAGGGAGCTTGCACAAGATCTACACTGTTACAAGAAGCATCCGAACTGAGATAATACAAAGATCACCGTGAATACCAAAAAACAGCCCTTATCTTAGGCTTAAACACATCCAGATCTAATAAACTAAGAACCCAAAAAAACAGGACAACGTTACAATACACAATAATAAAAGTCCCACCATTCAGATATATATACAAGCAGAATTTAAAACAGCTTATGAACCCACTGAAGTGCCAAGGTAAGGCGCACCGTGCTGCCATCACCGAAAAGCATCTCCACACAGCATAAAAAGTTCCCCGAGGGGCGCAGGTTGCAGCCACCTCCACACCACCAGTCAACATTAAATTCGGTAGCAGGCACATCTTGTTGCCAACATCCAAGAGCCTTCCCCAACATCATCCAACTTGCAGCCGGAGTCCAATAACAGTCCCAATAACAGTACAAAGGAGACTGCCAGTAATAAACCCACCAGACAGTTTTATGTTTCACCTGCCCAAAGAGAACTAGATAGTAAGTGCCAATAATACAAGAGACATCATAGAGAAGGAGGAAAATAAATCGGAGGTTTTAACTTACTTTTCTCTTCCTTACCACCAAACCGGAAAGTCAGGCTCTTTTGCAACTGGAGGGAGATCCGGAATTGGAAAAAAGAGGGGTGTTCAGCTTCCCGTTCTTCAGAAATAAATGGAAGACTAGATTGATAGAAATTGTTAGAGGCCTGAGAGTTCTGCTAGGCAGCAAAATGCCTTAAAGCAAGCCGGGGGAACTGGCTAAGTGGTTCATCTATCCTACATCTCGCCTGTTCATTTTAGAAGGAAAGTCAGCTTCAGTCCCGAGTGCAAGTTAAGATCAATGCCGCAGCTCTTTCCCCGGTCGTAGGTTTTCGGTAACTTCTCTTTCTTTTTGCTTAGTGAGATCGTGTACCCTGGATGACACCTATGGAACTAGTTGTTGACGAAGATGGTATGCACTATCATTCGGAGAAGTTCCTAGCTAGTTGGCCCTTTGGCGTTCTGATTGAGAGTTCAATCCTGGCTTTCGACGATTCAATAGGAACGAAGATCTGCACCTCGCGGGGTTCGTTTCCCTGGCCATTCTTCTACGTCTTTCGCTCATTACTCGTTGGCTAAAGGATTGTTTTTTCGGCCATTCAAAAAAGTAAATACTAATACTGCTTTCTTGCTAATAAATAGAATCTGCCATAAGGTAGCAGGGCGAGTCGATCCACCTTTTTCTTTAATGGCTACTTCTACCAGTACCTCTTTGGTGCAAGGTTCAATCTCGGGATTCTCTACTCGAACCTTGGACTAAAACACAGGAAAAGACAGGAGTCGGATTGGTCTAGGCCTAGGAGCATAGGTAGGTTCGTTTTCTTGATTTTCTTTTTTCTTTGCCTAAGAAATCTTGCTGGAAGGTCACTCTCTCTTCTCTGGGGGAGAGGCAATGTTCAGTGCACTTTCCTTTAGAAGATATCTGAAGAGCAAGACGAGATGGAGGTTCTTGAGCTCATCAAGTTTAGAGGTCCTGAGACCGTTTCTAGTAACGAGTTTGATGAGGAGAGATGATGGTACGGATGAGAAGGCAGCACGAGAACGAGCTTTCTTTCTAGCGGGGAGCGGGCCCCTTTCGGTCTTATCCTTATATTCGAGTGAAATAGCAGCTGCTCTTTCAGAATTCATTTTATATATTGATGATGGAAGCTTCTTTCTCAACTGAGGGTACTTCTCAGCTTGGGGACATTGCTATAGTATCTTCTTTGGCGCATTCTCTACGACGGAAATGTGAAAAGAAGGGAGAAAGATATTCCAACCACCGAGGTAGGTCTAGGCCCTTCCTTCAACCACTCAGAGCGCTATGTCCTGAAAGTATGCCCAGCATTTCAAATAACCTTAGGAGAGGCGGACACACGACAATGCTCAATGCGTTAAATCAATCTGACCATCCTTATTATCCCTCCTTAATGGTGATAGCAAAAAAAGAAGAAATAATAGAAAAACTTCTTTAGCGATGCCCACAAGAAGCGCTTCTAGAAGTGAGGAGACCAGGTTCTTTTGACATGGTAGTTGTTCAAGAGTGGAATTTATTATGTAAAGAAAGGGTCGGTTCACTCGTTCAACTACTTGCTTGGCCAACAACCCCTTCTATTTTTTTACTGTATTTCCCGTCGTAAGATGTAAACAAGAAAGCAGCAACTAAAGCGCACAGGCGAGAGCTTCCTTCTGAAAAGGGATTGGCTTTCAGGCGCATGCTAGGATGCTTTTTCTTCTTTTGATGAACCTCTTGCATTGCATTAAAAAAGAGTACCTGATCCATTATGAAGCTTGAAATTAGGAACCGCAGCCGAGCCTCTCCCTGCTATCCAATGAAATGACTCTTTCTGCGCTCTCAACGTGCATTTGAGAAAGCTTCCTATCAGCCTCGTAGCCATCAATCCCTTCTTTACCACATCATGGGGGTTTAGAGGAGATCCCAGAGGCCCACTAAAGCTAAATCAAGAATCTGCCTATACAGCCAGCGGGGAGGATAGCACTATTGGCAACGTCTGGCGTTAAGTAAGGCGAGTAGCTAAAGGCGGATAAGGAAAAGACAGGAAATAGAAGCCCCCTCCAGATAGTTGTTATAAAATTGATAGACGCATGTTGAATAAGGTAGACAAGAGATAGAAAGGAGGAAAGACAACTTGACCAGACAAATCACATATTAGCTCGATTCTCGACTTTATTCTTTCTTTCATCTTTCAATCCTCAATCCTCAACTTCTTCTAGCTGCTTTGCATTCAATCAGAATTAGGTAGCAGGGAAGGGGGTAGGGTTCCCACTATAAGAGTTATGGCGGTACAAAGAAAGGGCTCACTGACGAAAAACAGGTACGGATATAGGAGCGGAGCACCGGACCGCTTAGACTCATAGGACGAAGCTGAAGAAAGTAAGCAAGCGAGAGCGAGAGGGAAAGAGATAAAGGAGGCAGAGAGCAGGAACATAATTATCTTATATTAAGAATAGGTATCTCTATAAGTGCATCTTTCTTTCTAATAAGAGAAAATAATAACATATCTAATAGAGATACCCCGCGAACTCCGCCAGCTTATATATAACAAGTCAAATGCCCTTGCCCTGGTAACCCCTCCGCTAGTAGTAGGAGGCTCTGCTATGGCACTATCAGAAGCTTCCCCTGCCTAAAGGCATAAATAGAGTGAGGAAAGCCTTTTGACACCCTTACTAGTAGCTACAGGTCTGAGAAAAAGGGGCGCTGAGTAGTGCAAATTTGGAAGTAAACATAAGCAGTGGAAACTGTTTACCCGAAAGTCAAACAAGCATAAGGAGATAAGTACTGGTATTCGCAACTATCTACGTGTGGATTTCTGTCTGCACCCAAGGGCCAGCTAGCGTGATGCTTTTGATTTGGATCGTAGGCCCTCGATACGAAGCTCTTCACATTTGAACCAATTCCGACATCTACTTTTCTCCCAACCAACGACTATCTATGCCATGAATCGGGTTCGTATGCCTTACTTTACCTACTTGACGAAAGGCTATCTTTCTTCAAGGAAATCGATTGATCAATATGAATCTCGAGAGTCCCCTATCCATTTCATTCTTTCCGGGATTAGTATTCTAGATCTTGGGTGGAGACGACTAACTATCTGGTGCGAATGTACGCAATTACGATGCGCAGCGCATCTAACTATCTATGTCTCGCTGAGACAGTTCGGTTCCTATCTATCGTTGGTGAATAGAGTCCTATCTCTAATTGAGTATGACAATCGGCTAACTCTGGTTCTTTCGGATTGTTTTTTCCTTTTTTTACGGCCAAAACTCTCTCTCTATCTCCGGGCCCTATTTCTGCCTCATACAGCTCGGGATTAGGCTTTCTCTGGCCTTTCTACCTTATGCCTCTCTTATGACTTTTTTGTAAAAGTGTCCGCTGTGCCCCATTTCTTTTTTGACGATCCCTATGGTCTTTCCTTTTCCTTCCGGGCGAGTACGGCGGGTTGCTCTTTCCTATTCTAATACAGAAGAAGAGAACCTTTCTAGATGTAGCTTTCCTTCCTTCCCTCACAGTGAGTTGAATAAGGAATTATTAAACCTTGCCTACTATCGACAACTAGTCTTCCTGCTTCTATCTGGCCTCACTGGTATACCGAGACTGGTGCGTCTGCTCATATGACCGCTGCCGCCCGCTTTCATGGCTACTTCAGCACAGGCCAACAAGCAACGAACGAGATAGCTAGCTCATCCTTACTAGACTAATGTTTGACTTCAAAGAGGCTCACTTTCACTTTATAGTAAAAGAATGCGCGAGCCCGGACGCAAAAGCAAAAGACAATGGCTTTCTCCTCCCTTTCGTTTATGTACTACAATTCCAGAACCCTTTGCTTGTGCTTGTCAGCAACTTACCTCAACTGTAAGTAAAGTAAAAAGAAGGCGCATACATTTCGATACGAAAAACTCCAACACCAGACGGGGAAAAAGTTAAAGTTCAAAAAGAAGGGGGACTTCCGAGAAAGGCTCAATAAGCGCTAATCCTTCAGTTAGGGAGAGATACCCATATGGGTGTACTTACACAAACTTGACTCTTAGAACCAACCCTGGGTCTGCAGCTCTTTCCTCGAGATGTGGGGTGAGATAGATTCTCGTCCTATTTTGTGCAATAAGAGAAAATATCTGTTTTTAGGAAAATAGGACGAGAAGGCTCTGTTCGTGTTTTCTTGTCTTTTTTTCCGAGGAAGTAGGCCCAGCTTGTCTGGTTTACCGGTTCCAGGTCATTCATAATGAACTTATTAGAGTATAGAATGAACACCCCCTAACGTAGGCAAATGGATGCCCGTACGCTCCACCTTAACTGGAAGGGTGAGCAAAATCCTCCTCACTAAACAAAAAATGTGTTACGAAGGATTTAGAGAAGGGATTGCAAATAGGCCTAACTTTTCCAGAGTAGCAAATGCCAAAGAAGCAGCGGGGCTAGTTAAAAGCGCAGAGGAGGGGATAATCCCCGGCCTCTATAGTTCCTCGAAAGGTGAAGGTCAGTTCACGCATTCCCAAACTGACCGAGGGTAAACTTCAGGATACTTGTGCCCCCCTCCACCCCGTATGAACAAAGCACACACAAAGTGAAGCCTTTATTAAATATGTAATCACTCCTGAATCATACGTTTTCACATCTCTCCAGCCTGCATTAAATCGGAAAAGTGCCTACCCCTAGCATAGGTCTTTCCCAATTAGTATCGCTTCGCTGTTCCTATTTGAGTTTTGATTGAATTGCTAAATCGACTTCCTAGTATCGCTGCGCTGCTGCAAGGTCGACTTCCCAAGTAGTTCATCCTCCCTGCTTCTTCATTCCCTTATGGTATCGCTGTTCCTATTTGCTTTTTGAAAGTAAAGGAGGAAGCTGACTCGACCGGACGGGAGAGGTTGTTTAATAATCGAGGTCAGGCTGTCAGTCGGCTCCGGTAAGGAAGACTAGTCAGAGAGTACGGTCAGAGAGCTCCATGACCCACTATTGGAAGTGAGAAAGCAGCGAGAGCTAGCAGTAGGAGTGGTAAGCAAAGTGGTTGTCGATGAAATTTCATTCAAATGAAAGCTGCGGTAGTCTACTTTGACTTTGAATTGAGGGATAGATGTGTAGGCTCGACCAGAACGAGTAAGAGCAAGAGCCCCTTTCCCCGTAAGGGCCAAGTGACCCGAAAGAAAGCTCACTGTAAGTACCATTCTGGAATGGTAGGACATTGTACAAACCTCCGCATGGATCTGAGGAAGCACATTCGGAGGAAGTTAACATTCTTTCCCGAGAGGCGTCAACGTCAAAGAAGAGGAAGTAGAAATCCATCCGAGGTTCCAAAGCCGCTCCACCAGGTTCTACTTGGAGGAATAGGTGTACATTTTAAGGATGTGAACACGGCGTGGTCAAGATTCTTTCTGGAATCAGATGTTCATCGAGCAACAAAGAGTTCCTTCTCAACAAGTATTGGAAGCTAGGTATCATATGGGAGACCTTGGAGTGGACATTCTTGGTGGACCAACGGCAGTAAGTAAATACTATGTCCTGCCGCGCGAAGAGAGCCACCCCAGAGTTGGCAAGGAGCAAGTATAGGGTTCGACATGTTGAATCAAGCTATCATGGAGATGTCTCGGTCCAGTCAAGTCCCAAGAATGGAACCAACCCGAGAAGAGCCCGGGGAACCGAGTCCTCCAGAAGTCGATATGGTCCCGGCTGAAAGAAATCCCAGAATATCGTCCAGAAATTCCAACAACTGTCAAGGCTCCAGTGTACAGTTGGACCACCACAGGTGTACCCGCTATGCAACAGAGATATGAGACAGCATTCCCGGGCGTGGATCTTTTCAAAGTTTCCCAAAACGGGCATAGTTACTTCGCATTGACAATCTGAAGGAAGACTGTGACGGAGGAAAAAATAAAACAAGAAAGAGGTTGGTACAATGACTACGTTTCCCATCCGGAAGATTATTTCTTCAACGAAGATGGTTCAAACATATGAAATCGGGCATTCTTCAGATGTCACAGCTTCTTAGGTATATAAAAAAAAGCCCAGACAAGGGTGCTATCTTCCGACCCGACATTTCAGATCACAGAAAAAGGCTAGGAGCTAGTGCCAGTCTAGCTGCTCTAACAAGCCAGCAAGCTAGTGGCATTAGCGCCTTACCCTTAAGTGAGTAAGAGCTTCTTCCTTCGCTCCACTCGCCTTACAGCACTTGAAGAATTCGAAGGATAAACCTTCACAAAGATCAGGATGTCAGGCCATAACATGCTTGCTATAGAGAGATATAGATCTTTATTTCATATCTATGATGAGACCTTTCTTATCATGATCTTATCATCTTATTGGGTCAACAAACAAATGTCGTATATATATAAGTAGATGATCGACTTCCGCGAGTTCTAGTTCGGTCGCATTCCTGCACTTCACCGGCCTTCTCCAGCAAGCGTATGAAAAAGCAAGGGTCCGCAGGAGAGTGTCACATGCCAACGTTAAACTTGGTAGTACGCCAAAGCGGATCTGTCATTTACTAAATGGCTCAGTAAAGTAGGTACTGGATTGGTAGCTTCATTTTTGCTGATTCGTGTGGGGTCGTGAAAGATTTGGGTTCGAGTCCCAAGCCCCCCTTGTAATCTATTAACAGCGGCATTCTCCCTATACTACTCTATAATCTATAAATTTAATTATGGAAATCTATCCATGACAGAAAGCAAAAAATCGAGAAAGTCTCGAAATTGGTCCAAACTGCCGTGGTCCACAAACATGAATTCTGGCCGAGAAAGGAGGAAGGGAATGGAAGCCAAAAGAGGAGAGTTTCCCAAGGGAAAGGGAAAAAGCTAACAAGGTTACCAAAAAAGACAGATGAAAGGCGGAACAGTCCGATTGAATTGATAGATAGAAGCAAGGTGATTTTTTCCTATGAAGAGAAGACGGGTAATGGGGAAGCGCAGCATCCCAACCAAGTATGGAAAACCATGATTGGCACAAGTGACTTCCTCCAAGTCATTGAAGGCACAAAAACGAACGTACAAGCAGGTTCAAGTAGTTCTAAAAAAGCGGGGAAACAGTTCATTAGATCACCAGAACGAGGGAAATATATCAAAAGGCCTTTCCAAGATCAAAACCGCGAAGATCCCATCTGCAACTAATGGATCCGGGTTACCTGAGATGAATGCATTGCTTTTCCCTTGTTTAGTGATTGGATTTACCGCCTGGTGGGGCTTACTTCCGGATCAAGTGATCATGACTGCACAAAACCTATCTCTATTGGATCCGGAGTGCATTCAAGCAGCAAAAGAGGCACTCATAGAAAGTGCACCGGGAATTGGAACAAGCGGAATCGAGCAAGCATTCGACCCACTTAAGCTAAATGGATCGCCAGAAGGTGGGGAAGAATTGAAGAATGCACTCAAGGAAATTAACTCCGCCATCAGAGAGCAGAAATATGCACCCGTGGTAGCCATTCTTATGGGAGCGGCAGTGATGCAAGTCTTACTGTCGGGTTCTGGATCTGGAACGGGTTAGTCGAAACCAGAAGTTCTAAGTTCGGTCAAATCACAGATTTTTAGTTGTTACAATCTTTTTTAGATAGGACCAAAGCAAGGTTGGATAAAAAAGCGGACGTCCTGGAATTGGTCGATACGTTGAAGTGCCACTTTTCTCCAAGTAGGGGGGATCAAAAAGAGGAGGTGCGCCAAATGGTTCACGATATCATTCGCATGTTGAAACCTCCGCCCTACTAAGTAGTTCAAAATCTTTCCTCAGTTGCGCAACTAAGAACCTAACAGAACTTTATTATTATTATTAGAATTCTAAAAGGATGTAGCCCCGAGGTAAGAATCACTAGAAGTCATCTAATTTCGGAAAGAGACTGTCTATTGCTGGCTAGCTATCAGATGGGTGTCTCGATCCGTGGTTCTCGATCTCGTCCTACAATCGGCATAACAACTTCTTTTTTCCTCGGGGGAAAGACCTGTTTCATAGTTTAGATTCATAGTCAGTGGTGCAGCTTCGACAATGCTGTCTTCAGGAGATTATTTATACCATTCTACATTGAACACTAAAAAGATCTCCATAGTGAAGACTAAAGCCTGTGTCGTGGAAAAGGTCCTCGAATGGACCCGCTTGACCTTCTTTTCCCAAGTAGACAGAAGTGAAAAGAAGTGGATGTAGAGGAAGAAGCATACCATCAATCATCTACACATCACTTACAACATTTAGAAAGACCTTTTCTTCAAGGCTGTATTGAAAATAGGGATTTGCACACTTCTTTCTTTCCTGTTCGAGCAGCACCTACTTATTCCACTTCAGAGGATACCTACTTTGTGAGTTAGCTTGGTTAAAAGAAAGGGTTTTCCCTGACTTCATTCCTTGGTTCGGTAGCTCCTTGGTTCGTGCCGGTCTACTTCTGCTACTCTAGGTACCTGCCTATCATCAAGGTCCCTAAACTCATCTTTTCTGTACATATAAATTGGGCTAGGAACGTTTATTGAAGGTTGTGTGTGTGATTGAGAGGTGTTAGCCTTCAAGGGGATACTTGCTCTAGCTGGCTTGAAAAGCTAGTTAATTTCATTCCCTGCTCAATCGCTACCTACCTTTCCCGCCCTTCGATTTCAATAAGTTGGAGTGCCTTCGCTCCATTGCTTAGGAATGGTATGTGGCCCGTGCTAAATAACCCCGTATGACTCAACCTTTGTTGTAGTTCAAAAGCTTCCTCTGTTTTCTGTGCTTCCAGTTGCATAAAGAAGTTCTTTTGCTTTGGCGTCCTGCCTTCCCGATTTCTTCTCTGGAGAGATATCCGTAGGCTTTCTTTCTGGTGAGCTTCCCGCAAAGCTAAGTAACGAATAGGGAGACTCTATCCTAGCCAACTTCTTCTGCAGCTCTTGCCCCAGGTCGTGGGTTTGGTTTAAAGGATCGAAATCGCCCTTTCCTGGTAAGCTAAGTTGCCCCCACCCAAGGGTTCTTAATAAAGTATCGGGCCTAGCAGGTTTGGTATTGGCGGGGTTAAGGAGTCTCGAGGAAAGTACTTATAGATAGATAGGCAAAGAAAGGCACCTACGAATGCCAATCCGCAGCGGAATAAGCAGGGGATCAACCAATGAAATGATTTCCTCTGGATAGGATACTCTGGATCCCGTTTGTTCAAGGGTATCACAGGGCATCCCGCTATCATAGGCTCGAAGTCAGCTCTCCTAGTAGCGGCCCTAACTATAAGTGATTTGGGGCACCGAATATTCCTTCTTTTTTTGTGTACACGAATTGCTCTATCTCCGAGCCAAGCTCAGGTTCGTCAAAGAAGTCGATCTAAGATAGGAAAACCTTTACTTTATAGGAACAAACAACAGAAGAAAAGATTATCCTTCAAGCCTCCGTACTGGAAGAGAAAGAAGGCACCTATGGATAATTAAACCTACGGCTAAGCTCTCGCTTTCTGCTCTTGTTATCGCGCTCCGAGCTCGGGTTACGAGGATTGCATGCAGCAAAGCCCGTAATAAATAAGAAAAAGGCGGTAGGGTCTTACCGACTAGACTAGATATGGGTGACCCTTCTTTGTGCTTACAGGTGCGCGAAGGGGTAGTAAGAACAGAGAAAGTCTAAGGTCTTAAGTCGAGAAAGGGTGCCTAAAAGGGCGAGTTCGTCCTGCAGGGTAAAATAAATAACCCAATAGGCGAGGAGTTCGGCTAAGCCGGAAAGATAGATCGAGTTTAGCCTCTTGATTTACTTTCGAACTGAAAGAAGCCGGTAGCAAAGGAAATGGCAGCAGTGCTTTATATAACTGCTTTTAGGTCTAGAGATTCATCCCCTAGTCTGTGAGGAGCTATTGGAGAAAGAGTTGTAGGGGAGGAGACCCGGCAACAAATTGGTTCCTACGCTCTCCCACCAGCAAGTGGCTAAATCAATCGGCGGCATCCTGCCTAACATAGAGAAACTTTTTTAAAAGGCATAGTTCAGTAAGAAGAAAATCCATTTCTGTGCCCCGATGGGCCTGCGACCCACTAAAAAGTCTTAACTTAATAAAAAAGAGTTAAGATAATATTTTCAAAGATATGGGCCACCCAAACTGAGTGTCTGGGCCGAACCTGTTAGGCCATAAATGAATCTCGTCTGGTGGGACCGTGGCTAAATAAATAAGACGTTTGTTTTATAAGTATGTGCTGGTTGAGCCCTCATGAAGCTTTATTTCTAGAGAAATGTATGTGAGAAACTGTCAACAAGTACGACATGAATTAACGTTTTAACTAAAAAAAGTATCGGCATAACCTATTCATACAAGGTCGCCCCTCTCCGGTTGTTTTGTTGGGACTGGGAATCAATCCCAGAAAGAGCAATCCGGACGAGTACCAAAAGAGATCATAAGTAGCATCGTTGATCGACCCGCTTTTGATGGTGTAGTAGTCACGAAAGGGAATTCCTTTAGTTGTTCTTTCTGTAATGATAACTATGAAAGATACCAACAGTGATGCCCCTATTCAAGACAAAGAGACTTCCAGTGTTAATTATAGACAGAACAGTACCAAATTCTCAGCATATGAGAAAGACTTACATTTTATCATTTTTTTACTAATTGTATTCGTATTGATGTTAATATTACTATTAATAGTAACAGTAGATGAAAAGCCTACTCTTATTGAAAAGACTTAAAATAATAATAAGAAATGAAAGATATTATGTTATTAAATAAACTAAAGAATTCTTATACCTACCGGTTAGAGACTGGGGAGTCACTGCTATGGGGAACAGTGGTTTGATAACCAACCGAGTTAGAGACTGGGAAATGAGCGGGAGGATAGCTACCGGTTTTCTGGTTGCTTCTTATTTTCATGTGACCCGTCCTAATTGATCGTACTGCCACGCCTGACATGGAGTGTGGGCCCACTGCCGTGGGGTTTGAGGCTTGTGATCTACTAAGGATGGGACTGGGGGATGTGATGATTGATCTCATGATTTTGCTGGCTGTGTATTGGTTTTGTTGCTGAGGGGCTACTGTCTTTTCACTTCAACTCCCTGGTCCGTGGCTTATGGTTTTTATGATCGTGCTAGCTTCATGTGACTCTGCTGGGATGTCTCATGGGGTAGATCTTATCCTCCGTCATGGCTTGGGATTAGTGGCTTGGATGTCACGGCTGTGAGGAGTGGGTTGCTTATTGGATTCCATGTTTTATCTGCAACAGAGACTGGGGGCTTGTGGGGTTGATTATTATCTTTGACTCGGCTTGAGGGTTGTTGTTTGGTCTATATCTGCTTTTGTTTATTAGCTTAGTGGTGTTATTTTGTGTGTATCTCTGCCCATATATCCACCTCAAGTTCCCATCTATTATCTCTGATGGTAGGGGTTACTTGAGGATAAAGAGGATATATGGGCAGAGTTGGGGTTTTTCCTGTATTTTTATTGTTCTTGCTTGTCCTCCCTATTTTTAGGGGTTGCAGTGGTAGTTTATATTGGTTATATTTGTTTTTTTTATTTGTTGTTGGGCGTGCCTGGGGTATGCCCCTTGTAAACGTGTAAATTTCATTGTCTTTATTTTATGACTTACTTACCCAAAAAAAAAAGAATTCTTATATGTTATTCAATTGTATGAATTCTGGAATCCATTTCGTTATTTCCCCATCCCAACGTTGTAGTCCATTAGAAAGGTTAAGTCAGACTAGGAGTGTCAACATGCCAGTGATGAGGGACGAGCCGGTTGATCCAACTAAGTTAATACTACCCCAGCATAGGGTATCTGGTTCGTTCCTAGTGCTAGATAAAGAAAGTTCATTAGGATATAAGGTTGTGACCAAAAAGGGAAGTTATGCAGGATTCAAACTTAGGGAAGCAATTAGTTGTTGGAGCTAGTAGCCAATTGAAAATTCTTAATATAGATAAGGAAAATGCTCCTAAGATCGAAAAGGATGGAGGTTTACAGGACGCAACAAAGGAGAGCATTCGAATTAATTCATTTAAACCGAAAGAAGAGGAAAGATTTTATGATACAGTTGAAGAGGATGTTTCGAAAGACTTTTTTGACACCACTGAAGAGGATGTTTCGAATCAAGAGGTCGATGGTTTAAAGGATGTCATGAGGGATAGTAATCTATTTTTAGACTATAAACCGAAACTGAAAGCTAAAGATAAGGAGATCTTTTTAGATAGCATTGATACTTTTAGTTTCAATTGTGTTGCTGGTTTGACGGCTTCGACCTTGAAATGTAAAATGCTTATTATATTAGCTATAGGATTCACTATTTGGTGGACAGAATTGCCAGAGTTTTTAATCTATTTTGATCCCAAAGATGTATGCCTAGATGTAAAATGGATCAAGCTAATGAAGACAACAATCAAAATTATGACCGTAATCAAACACGGTGTGTCTGTGCCAGTGCCTGATGCTAATGGTAAAATAGATATAGATTGGAGGTCATTACCAATGAGTGAGCTGTTCAACCAAAAAGCAAGGGTATTGGTAGTGAAATTGAAGAATTCGATTCCCTGAGTATCAACACGGCACATAAAAGAAAGGCCACTCTTTCGATACTCTTTGTTGCCTATTTAACGCTTGCCATGTGTAGTAGCTCCTTTACCTAGTAAACTACTAAAACGTAAGCCGCAACAAGCAGGAAATCTGTGGCTGGATTGAATCCTTCGCGATGGAAATGCCCTCTTCCCCCAACCAACTAAGGGCAAGCACCTACTCCTAACAAAATGAAAAGCAGCGAGCTCCGCAACAAAAGCGAAACGAGCCGCGCTAGTAGCGCGCATCCGTTTTTCAGCTGGCTTCAAATCAAAGCTTGACTAATAGGGGCGCCCCTAACCTAGGTTGGGAAAATCCCTATATATGTATGTTATCAGTACTAAAGGCCCTGCAATCTTTCTAAAGCGCTAACGCACCCCTTATTAAAAGTCATGCCTTTTCCTCTTTACTTTCTATATTTTCATATGCAATGATGGCCTACTGGCTCTTCCTTCTTTTTCTGTGCTCTTGAGCCTGGTCAAACTGACTGGTTGAAAGATAAGAGCCCTACTTTCTTGATCCATCTATGGGGGGTTGTTGGTGGACGATTTCTATCCGGTAGTTTTGGGATCCTCCCACATGTTCAATCTTGAGCTTCTCTTTTCCTTTGTCCTTGGAGTACAACTATGTTACAGCTGCAGGGATAGAAAAGGTAAGCTAACCCCGCTAGGTCAAGCGCTTTCAGTCAGTCCTTGGTCAAGCGCTTTCTTCGCTCTCATCCCTTGCCTCAGGTCATGCTTTTATTTTTCGGGCATTCCTTACTTCAATCTTCTTTTAGCCTGAATATGGGTGCACTGAAAGCAAACATCATATCATGGCAGAAAGCGTCTGGTCTACTCTGCTTTTTCCGCCTCACGCCCTCCCATCTCATGTCTTTTCTGAACTAGATATGCTCATGGGGGGGACTACAGACTCCCTCAATAATAGGTAGGCAGGGTAGGAAAGCAAGGGTACGAAAAGAGGATTTGGCTCAAGAGAGGCAAGCGAAAACTTGGATTCGACAGCTCGAGAAAGCGAGAGAGGGTTTCATCATTCGTTCCTTTCACCGGACAATGATCCGGCAAAGGGATGAGAAGGCACTATGGACGGATTTGCTTTAGACATACCTGATTACCTGCTACCGAAAACCGAAGCACCTATGCTTGCTGCCTTAACTCCACCGTAGGAAATAACCTTACTTACAGAAGTACTAGAGTTATACAGGGAATGTTACCGGTACTTGAATACTGAAATCGTGTTTAACTACTGAAAGACTCCAATTTTGAAACTCATACTTCAATCGTACTGCAACAGGAAAGATTCCAGATGAGCGTCATAAAGACTATACAGGAGAAATGTCAAATTAACGAAATTGATTCGAGGCTGACTCCCGCCTCGCCTATCTCTCATCAGACAGTATCATAAAAGTGACTATCCGTCCTCCTTAACTGCAGGAATGCTGACCTCTGCCCCTATCTGCCGGTCTATGACCTCTAGTCTTTCTTGCGCATATTCTAATTATTTCCTTACTACTTTAATAACGATAGTGTAATTATGCCCTAAGGCTTTCAATAATGCATTTTTTGGCATTTTAATTAAGCGTAGTACCTCGTGAGCTTATTCGATCGATTTCAGAGGCATGAAGCTTAAGGAAAAGTGGCCATAGAGCCAATCTCTCCCATCAGTCAGACAGATGCGATCGTTAGAGATTCAAGATTCCCGGTTGGACCGATTCAAGCGATTGAAAGAGGAAAGACCAATTGATAGAGGTTGGACGGATAACCGTGTTACCAGATGAGCTGCTTTGCTAGACTTGTCTAAAGTTGAATTCACTCCCAGGCCTTAAAAAAGAGCATTTTCTCGCATGTTTCGTGCCGCCTATTCGAGTCAAAAGCTTTTCACTATAGAAAAGAGGGCATATAGCCCGAGTCCTGAATACAGGAAAGACCGATTACGACTAAGAGTGGATACCCTTTCCAACAAAGGATGGGAATCGTACTGATAGAAAAGGAATTCCACATAGCGAATGCTTAACTGCCAGCCTCTAACTCCTCTGTCTACCTGTACCCCGAGTGCTTAACGGGAGGAGTTTCATAAAGAAAGAGCATATCGAACGTGATATCGCATATCGAAGAGACCAAGCACGGGATGAGCCCAAAGCAAGCAAGTGACAGTCTTTCCGGGTAAACCACAGGTGATGCTCTTGCCTCCTCAATGGGTGGAACTACATCTCGACCTGACACTATTAGGGGTCGCGCCTGGATATGAAGCAACCGCACCAAGGGAAGCCGAGGGCTATGCCTCTCGACCAAGAAGGGATGCAGGAGACTTTCTTTGGATCTATCATACCAGGTAGTAGTAGAACCAGCCTTTCTCTTTAAGGCGAAGGTAGATGCCCTAGAGTTGATTAAGTACCACTTTTAGGAGTGAACTTGCTTCGAAACGGCGCTGCGCTTGAATTTTATTTTCAATTTGTAGGGGGAAAGCCGGACTAGCCAATCGTCCCGTATTACTTGCTTTCTCGTTCCTACCTTCCACCTTGCTCCGTGGTTCCACTACCCGACCTTCATAGAACTTATTTGAAGAAGGAAGTACCGCTTTCTACCGTTCCGAACAGACTCACTCTCAGAAGAAGGAATTGAGACTTTCTCCAGCACCGAAGGAACTCAAAAAACCAAGATTCGAATAGGAACTGCGCGCACTCACCCTTCCTAGTTCATTCGGGAGTCTTGCTTGGAATGAAAAAGAGTAAGATCCGCACCTATTGCGTCTAATGGGTGCTCTTCCTCTCCCTACCCGAACCTACTCGGACTAACTCTCTACAGCCAACCTTTTTGAACACCGGCTCGGACGAACTCATTCTCAACTGCCAATGCGAAAAACGACACCCTTAACAAGGCCAATCGACCAATCATCCTTGCGTTCTTCGCTCTCATTCCAATGAGCTATCTCCGAAAGTAGGGATAGGCTAGGAAGCTCTCTTCCTAAGGAGAAGACATAGCTGCCTTTCGAGTCTCCGGATTGTCTTTTTGTCATTGGCAGTTATCCGAAGACATAGCGGCAAGCCTATCCATCAATGGAGGGTGAAATAGGCCCCCATACATCCCTATGTACTAAACAAAGGGGCTTATTTACAGTAGTAGTAGAAAGAACAAAGGGAAGTCTATGGGATTTGGCAACATGACAATGTGTACGAGATGATGACTGAACAGAAGAAAAGGGAAAGTTCTATTTCTTAGCTATAAAATCAAACTTGGCAGGAGAGGGATGCCCCAAGCTCTGATGCCAAACTGAGCTTGAAGCTTTAATAATTTGAGGAGAAGACATAGACTGAGAAGTAGGAAGCTGGTAAAGACCATTGCAGTGATAGCCTTTGAAGAGAACTTGTTTAGTGATTTTGTCCTGAATAAGGAAGGAATCAGAAGAAAAGGTTACGGTACAGTTGTTATCAGTAGCTAATTGATGCACAGAGACTCAATTAGAGGCAATTTCAGGCACATGCAATACATTTTTTAGTTGAAAAGGGAAAGTAGGAGTGGGAAGAATACCTTGACCAGTGTTTTGAATGGACAGTGATGAGCCATTGCCTACCTGAACTTGATCTGAGCCTTGATAGGGTTCATAGAAACTCAAATTGTTGAGGTCATTGGTTATATGGTTGGTTGCAGCAGAGTCAACATACCAGTTTGTTGGGAGAGTAGATGGTGAGGAAGCCATGGTTGCCTTGGTGTTAGAAACTGTGCCAGAGGATCCAGGAGACTGAGAGAATTGATAGGGTAAGAAGGGATAGAGAAAATGCCTCGAGCAAATGTTCGAGTACTAGGCGCTACGGCGCTGAAGTAACCCATGCCATACTCTCGCTCGAACGACCTTCAACAAAAAGCCACTTGATTTTATTGTTCATAAGGGGAGAAAGATGAGTTATATATCTATATTGGACTTTCGATTTTTCGTTGTTTTTTCACGAGGAATAAAAAACCAATGTTCATTGAGATTACTTTCCTACTGACTAAATCGCTTGAATTAGTTGAAGGAAACGGGGCTTCTGGCCCGGCTGGTTGTCACTCTGCTTCTCCGCTGCCAGTGCCAGATCTTGTTCTTTCACCTGTGTCCATGGAATTGTTTCTACTGTTCACAGATTGATCGAAATCCGGAAGCCAAAAAATAGGAATTTTTAGTTGTAGTTGGTACTCATCCCGCTCTTGCTTCCTCGAGCATCGATGCTGCAAGGAGTTCATCGATTGAAGTATTTCAGTATGAGTGAAGTTCCTGTTCTGTTTCGTATCAAGTAGGGATCTTCTGTTTAGCTCATCGATCGCTTTAAAAAGTTAGGAAAGAAAGGCATGCAAATGAAGGAAAGTGGGCTTTGTCTCGCGCGCAAGGAATGATCCAATCTTTGGTCAGGTGGATTCCTGTTGATTGGCCTCGTTCGGGCGTACGTGAGTCTTTGTCTGTCTCATTCCTTACTTCACCCCTCATTCGCCCTTTCAAGCTTTTGGGAATCCTCAAAAAGGTTTTCTGATCAATCAATAGGCAGATGCGCACGCAATCCTTTATCTTCCATTCAAGCTGCGCTTGCGGGCTAGTCCTCTGGTCTTGCTCATCCATAGTAAGCTGACCGAGTTCAGTGGTTAAGTCAGCTTTCTGGCAGCTGTAAAAGCAAAGGCATTTGCAAGGTTTACTAAGAAGAAATCGTCGTTTTCTATGCCACTAAGGTGAGCTTTGACACCCCTAACTGGCTTTTTTCATTATGGAACTTGGCCTGAGTATTCCTGTCTCGAGTGAGGAAGTCGACAAGGTTGGCAAACCAGGAGTAGAAGCCGTTCGCGATGTCGGTTTTGGTCAACGAGCCAATCCATAGGTTTTCTCTTTAGCTTTGACAGCAAGCCACCCTTTTCTTTTGGGGTATAAATCGGAAGGGAAAGCCCCATCTTTTAATAAGGCAATTGCCTACGTTCGAGCTAGTTCCTTACTTCACTTCTTTGCAACTAAGGAAAATCCCTTAGGGAAAGACTGATTGGGTAGTAATGGCACTCAATAGCTCTAATTCACCTCCGGGGGTTCTTCTAGGAGAGTAATACCTGTTTGCCTTACCCGACCTTCCAATCTTTTCAATCGGTCTAGTCCACGCGTGGACAGAGGAATTTGCTTCCTCTAGCCCATTACCGGCGACTACCTATCAATCGTATTGGCCCAATTCCAGATCAATAGAATAGAAGGTATCATATTCACTAAATTCCTAAGGGAATCGCCCGCTTGACTAATAGCCTCTGCCTATTGTCTTATTTTCTACTGATTGCTTGTATCAAGCAGGACGTCCACATGAGAGTTGTACCAAGCAAGTGTTCTCCCTTCACTATCGGACCTGCTTCTTACTTATTTGTTAGCGCCTACGGGCGGAATCAAAGAAAAAATGAATACATTGGGCTTTCGCCACCTGAAAATGCCCGACGGTCATTCAAGATTATCTGCATTTTAGTAAGTGTATGCAAGAGACGCAGTCTTAGTATTAGGAATAGCGAGTTCTCCCTCGTATCCGCAGAAGTTAATGCAACCCTTCGCTACTCCTTTTTGTGTGACTGACCAACCTACTTAATCTCGAATTTCATATTGAAAAAGGAGGAGGCACATCAAGGCAGAAGTAAAATCAAGCAAAGGTCCTCTGACATTAGCTAGTAGCTGCTTTCCTGGGACTTGCACTTGCTTCTTTTAGAGAAGGCTTGGCTCTATTTATGCTATTTCCATCCACTTGGCCATGACTGTTCTTCGCGAGTATCTTTCGTCTCTTCCTGGGAATCCAATGCATATGATTCAAGAAAGAAGAGTTCCACCATTAGATTATGAGAAGAGTGGCAAGAAGTGGATCCATATGAAAGAAACCTTTCCTCGCCTGGTGGCTTGGGCTACGGTCCTCCCAAGTACATCATCCGAATGAACTAGATTCTATTGATTTGTAGGACACTCGATCCGTTTCAGCTAAGCTAATATAATATATATAAATGAAATAAACGCTGTCACTTTCAGCGAGTTAGGAGATTCACGTGTTGCTGAGAACCATTCCATAATGGAGGACTTTATAACATCAACCGACTCAGGTAGCACTTCTAAAATCTTTCTTGGCGAGTCACCACTGTCTCTCTTCGATCGAGCCCCTTGTATGCCCTATTCATACCCCTCCGCAAAGGGAAGAAAAAACCCATCCCTAATGAAAAAGAAGAAGTTAGCAATCCAACCGTGTTACCAGAGGTGGAACTATACGTTTCACTGGGTGATCACTATTATCTATTCGAGTCGCTAAGGCTTTCCCACGGCAGACTCTACCAAATAGATTCCTATTCCATCTTTCCGAGAAAGAAGAGATGAACGGGCTTTTTCGGTGTGGAAGATTTTGAAAGTAAAGGTTCGAGCATCTTGTAGACGGAGAAACTACTCTTTTTCGGAATTTACCTTTCACCCAGGAGTTCTACTGTCGGCCAATGCAGAGGTGGAAGGCTCTCGTCGCTCAGGAAGCTACTACTGATCCCAGACCTGCACCAACAAAACAAGGATTTCACTGCTCAACAGCTTAAGGGCTACTATATCTCATCCGCACGAGGGAATATCTAGTGATAGAGGAAACGCGAGAATTCAGGTTTGTAATGAATATACTCTATTACACCAGAAAAAGAAGTATCTTACCGCGCATCAGCTTGAAGAGCGGCTATCGGAGTCAGGCTTAAGAGAGCCTCCTACCTAGTCAAATACTGAATTGAAAAAAGAATAATACCATCATCGAGTACTGAATCGGATTCTGAGATCACCAGCCTATCGAACCAAAGGTTGACCAGTCACTTTTGTTGTTGCAGAATTTTACCCCCAATGGTTACCAGTTGAAGAGAGCGGCTCTTATTTCCTCTTTTCCATCTTAGTATTGGGTTGTTGATTGGTATTTTCTTTTTGAGTCAAGCGGGTTTGACCCGGCCCTTCCGCCCTAGCTAGATAGATTGGACCTGCACCTTACGGACGGCCAAGGAGATCTAATCATCGGAACCAAGCATATTATATATAAAGTAATAAGGTAACCCTTTCCAGCCGTAAGAGAATGAGAAGGGCATCCCAACCCTAATGTAAGGAAGGCGGCATGACCCACAAGGCTCTTTTTGGCTACGAGGTTATTCTCGGGACTGGCGGGCCTTCCCTAGAACAAGACTGGAGGAGAACAAGAGCTGGGGAGCTAGCTAGGTATTCCCTTCTCACGATTCGATGGTATTCTATTACAGTTACCCGCTTTCCCCCGCTTTTGATGCCGGGATCTGTCGCTACCTCCGGAGTCACCGTTTGCCGCTATGTAGCTGCTAGAATGGAGTTTGACTCTTGAGGGGGATACCCTAAATTTACCTAGAGAAGGGCTTATTTCCCAGCATCCCGAGGTGGGAATAGAGGACCTACTTCCGTCTATCTAGTTCTGCTAACCAGAAACCATCCCTTTCTTTATCTTAGGGGACCCCCTGATTGAGGGATTTCACACCACCAGTAAGTAAAAAGCGGCTAGGATGAAGCCAAGTAATGTAGTGCTTGGGAAAGTTGGTATCACACCATATACGCACTTTTTTGACTTAGTTTTTGAATCTTTTTTTTTATTCATATATTAGTATTATCCGTGTTGAGAAAGCACTTGCTCTTCGTAGCGCTCTGATAGCTCTGAACTACGAACGGAGAGCTCTCCTTCCCTTTCCTTATCTATGTCTTGCAGACCATCGACCTATAAGCAGCCTGTTATCTGCTAATCAAATCTTCTCTACACACTCAAAGTCAAGTTCCGCTTCGCTTGGTTCATCTGACTAGCAAAATACGCCAACATTGTAGGCCTTGCGCCAAAGGGAGAAAAAAAGAGTCAAGTTGCGAGACTTTCGACAGACCCAATTGTTAACTTTCACAAGCAGCTCAATGCTAGGAAAAATATAGCGAGATGCTTTGTTTCAGTCTTTGCATCCGGGGAAATTACTTCTCAACCCTACTACTTCCAAAAGAGTCGTCTTTCTGATTCAACTTACTTGCGCTGCAGTTTCGTTCACTAGGGCTTTCTCTTCAACTCCCTTCGCTTTCAATCTGGCTGGCTCCTTCTTTTTTTGGGACCAACTTTCGGTGAAAAACCATTCCCAATCGTCGCCTGTCAGCTTCGACTTCGCAATCGGAAACGGAAAGTGGCCAGATGTGCTTTTAAGTCAAAGTCAGTTACGGAGCTGCTGTCCTGAAGTCAGTGAGCGGAGACTGCGCTCTTTCCTTCTTTGAGTCGGCTTTCCAAAATGTGTAAGTGATAATGCCCTTGTTGTTAAAAGGGACAAAGACGATTCCATTTTCCTCCCACTTTATGTGGATGCCCTCCTCATAACCAGCTCTAGTGAACAGCTCACAAGTGACTATAAGACCAAGCTAGCTCAACAATTTGATTTGAAATGTCTGATATGGGCCCGATACAGTTCTTTCTTGGTCCTTCGGTTCTGCAAGGCAATCCATTTGCTAACTATCTCTCGGGCTAGGTACGCTAGAGATCCACTCTCTGGGCTAAAAATCGCAGATGAGAACGGGTGGGCCAAAATACTATCAAAGTATCTTTTTTGGGTGAATTTTATCAAAGTATCTAATAAGTACCAAAGTAAAATACCAAACCCAGAGATGTAAAAAAGCAAATAAAAGAAAATTTCTTCACACAAAGGCGCCTCTAGCAGCCATCTGCACGAAACAGCCTGCTCCAGAGCAAGGATCTAGAACTGTTTACCAAATCAACCAACAACCACCCAGGATTGCTACCTATCCCATGCATCTCAAACATTATAATAAACCCAGACAGCATATTCACCCAAAATTTTAAATATTCACCCAAAAAAAAAAAAAAAAAACCAGACAGCATCATCCAGATAAAGAATTTGCTGCCAACCCATGCAACCTGAGCAGTTTCTAAACACGATAGTAGACCCTATCAACTAGCAAATACCCAAAAGTATTAAAAGCTCATCAATAGTATAACATACAAGAATCAATGACAGATTACTTGTTACACCACACATATATATGCTCACTACACTCAACCCATAATTATATAAGCTCACATCACTCGGAAAACAATGCTCCCTATACCTGCAAAAGAAAGAATCACAGAAGATATATAAAAACATGTTAGTTCCTCTCAATGTGGCTAGTGATATTGGGGGTGAGTGATTGTTTATTCCTCACACTATACTCGGCCCTCAGATTATAAGGCCTACACTCAACAATCAGCTTACCAGAAGTCCAGGTACCTATATCAATAGCAAACATTAGGAAACCCCACAATGTATTTGCTAACCATCACTCAACCCTCAATTTAGGAACTCTCATTCCTCACATCAGTTGCCGCAACTTCAACATAGTATGGGGAAGTCTCCATGATTGGAGATACCATCTGTCAGTTTGGTGAGACTTCAGATTGGTAATATGCATTACCCTGAACCTTACCATATCCACAATACACTTTATAACCACCTCTTCAGGGACCATATCCTTGCTAAACACTCTATTATTCCAAGCAATCCATAGCTGATAAACAGTACAATTAAAAGCAAGCTTGGTGATAATAGCCCCTAGAGATTTGCCTTTCACAGATTTAGCAATGAGACCAAATCATCTCAATGTACAGGGGGCCAATTTACATTTATTTTACCTTTAATGCAAGACCACACCCTTTCCGAGAATGGACACTCAAAGAAAAGGTGATTGTGGTCCTCAAAAGGATGCTGGCAGAAAACACACTCCGCAGATTGGGTTACACCAAAAATTTGCAACCTATCCCTAGTATTTAATCTGCCAAGAATAGCCATCCACACCACAAAACTCACTTTAGGGATATTATAAGGGCCCCAAAGAAGAGTTGACCAATTCACAAGATCAAAGTGTTTTCTCAAGAAAGGCCAAGTAGATTGAATAGTGAATTGGCCATTAGTAGCAGGACACCAACTAACATCATCAGAACCACCAGTAGGGAGGAAAGTGGGGGGAGTGCTATCAATAAGGAAAAGGCCATCTCCAAGAAGTACCCTCCACAATCTCACTAACCTTAGCATTTATACCAAGAGCAGAATCACACACAATCCTAACTCCAAATTTGTCCCACAAAGACCCCAATGGGTGCCAATTATCAAACCACAAAAAAACAGTAGAACCATCTCTCACCCTATGTTTGATTAGAGGGTAAATGATAGGTCTAAGAGAGAGGATTTTCCTCCAAACCCAGGAAGGGTCATTTGGCACCCTAACTCTCCATCTTCTTCCTTCAGCCTTTTGTTCTAGAAACTAATTAGCTCAGGTAACTAACTGTTTCATCAGCTTAAGTGGCCAAGTTTAAATCAAACTAATTTTCCTTAGCGTCTAACGAAGAGAATTGTCTGAGTAATTGTAGTTCAACGATATTAATTTATAACTTGAACACCTTATTAAAGGCTTTCTAAATCACCTAAGTGTTCAATTGTCAAGTCCGAAAGGATGAATTTGAATTCCGATTGATTTTCTTCCAATTTCTCTTTCTTTTCTATGACTTTCTCTTCTTGCTCTCAAGAAGAAAGTTTCTCTGTAACTTCCTCCGTCCCACTCCTTCCTTCTCTCTTTTGTTCTAAGAACTAATTAGGCTTGGTAAATAATTGTTTCATAAGCTTAAGTGACCGAGTTTAACTGAAACTAATCTTACTTAGCTTCTAAGATACAGAATTTTCTAAGCAATTGTAACTTAATGATACTCGTTTAAGTTAAGTATCTCATTTATGGTTTTCTAAATCAACTGAGTGTTCAATTCACAAGTCAGAAAGGACGAATTTGAATTCGTTTTGATTTTCTTCGTTATTCCCCTTCTTTGCACTAACCCTTTTTTTTTTTTCCAGCTCTGAAGAAGGAAGTTTCTCTGTAACTTTCTCCATCCCTCTCCTTCCTCTCTTTTGTTCTATGTACTCATTAGCTTAGGTAACAAATTGTTTCATAATCTTAAGTGGCCAAGTTTAACTCAAGCTAATCTTGCTTAGCCACTAAGATAGCGAGCTTTATGAGTAATTATAGCTTAACGATATTAGTTTAACATAAGCACCTCATTTAAGATTTTCTAAATCACCAAGGTATTCAATTCTCAATTTCACAAAACTTGAATTTGAATTCTCTTTGAATTTCCTCTTTTTCTTTCTTTTCTCTAACTTCTCTTCTAGCTCTCAGAACAAAAGGGAGAAGGAAGAAGATGGACAGAGAAAGATACAGATAAACTGTCTTCTTGAGAGCTAGAAGAGAAAGTTAGAGAAAAGAATGAGAAATAGAAAGGAAAAGAAAACAAAAAAGAATCAAAGGGAATTCAAATTCATCATTTTGGACGTGAGAATTGAACACTAAGGTGATTTAGAAAATATTTAATGGGTTGCTTAAGTTAAACTAACATGATTAAGCTATAGTTACACAGAAGATTCCCTTTCTTATAGGCTAGGCAAGATTAGTTTGAGTTAAACTTGGCCAATTATTACGCTTATGAAACAACTAGTTACCTAAGCTTTTTTTGGGTGAATAAGAGATAAAATAAAACAAGAAAATTTACACAACTACAAGGGGCATACCCCAGGACCTAACATAGCTATACAGAAAACAGAACAAAAGCCAACAACCTGTTCACCTTTCCTATAAACTAGCAATAGGAAGAGTGAACAAGAAATATAAACAATTATGGCAACCTAGGCGAGAGAAACAACTGAAACATAAAACCAGGGGGCTATGGTCTTGACAAAGAACCTCCTGCTACTGTAGCACCAAGCAAGAGAACCTGGACACTGTATCCACAAGGACACGAGCCAAACAAAACAACATTCCCTACACATCCCGTAGGGATAGGAATAATTAGTTTCTAGAAAAAAAAAAGAAAGAAGGACAGAGAAAGTTACAGTGAAACTTTGTTCTTGAGAGCCAGAAGAGAGAGTTAGAGAAAGGAAAGAGAAATAGGAAAAAAAAAAAGGAAATTCAACTTCATAATTTTTTACTTGAGAATTGCACACTTAGGTGATTTAGAAAACCTTAAATATCGTTAAGCTACAATTACACATAAAATTGTCTTTCTTAGAGGCTAAGCAAGGTTAGTCTGAGTTAAACTTGGCCACTTAAGCTTATGAAACAATTAGTTACCACAACTAATTTGTTTCTGCAACCAAAGGAGAAAGAAGGAGAAGGAAGGAGAGAGTTACAGAGAAACTTTCTTATGTGATTGCATCTGAGTTGGCTGACCTATCTTATGGTGGTTGCCAATTCACATGGGCTAACAAAAGAAGTGAAGGGGCTTATATTGCTACTAAAATTGATAGAGTCCTGGTTAATGAGGCTTGGCTGGATAAGTTTCCTGAGGCTACTGCCAACTTTCTTCCGTCTGGCATATCTGACCATTCCCCTGCTGTGGTCAATATTAATGCTTCTATGAGCTCCTTCAAGAAACCTTTCAAATACTTTGATTTCTGGTCTCAACACCCAGATTTTCTGAGTACGGTTTCTAACACTTGGGGGCAGTATATCCGGGGCGTTCCTATGTTTAGAGTCTGTCAAAAACTTAGGCATCTAAAAACCAGCCTTAAGCTTTTGAACAAAAAGGATTTTAGTGAAATATCTACTCGTGTTCAGAATGCTAAGGCTAATTTGGAGCTGATCCAGTACAAGCTGGATAAAGACCCTGTGAACAATGGGCTGCAAATTCAGGAGAGAGAGGAGTTGAAAAAATACATTGAGCTTAGCAAGTTAGAAGAGAGTCTTGCCCTTCAAAAATCCAGGGTGCAATGGCTTGGGCTTGGGGACAGAAATAGCAAATTCTTTTTTAGGTCTGTGAAGAGCAATATCAACAGAGGGAAAATTTTGAGTGTTGACATGGGTGATGGTACTAGGTCAACTAACAGTTCTGATATCCACACCTCTTTTGTCAATTTCTATACCAAGTTATTTGGCACTCCCTGTGTGGACCAGTATAATGGCTTCGAAAGAATTCAATCTTTGGTGAATAAAAAAGTCTCTCCTTCTCAATATGATTTGATGTCTAAACCTGTCTCTGAGACTGAAATCAAGGAGGTTTTTTGGTCCTTAAAAGCCAACAAAGCCCCCGGTCCTGATGGGTATTCCGCTGGGTTTTTCAAAAAATCTTGGGATATTGTTGGTAAGGATGTCACATTAGCCATCAAGTCATTTTTTGATACTGGTAAACTTCTTTCTGAGGTCAATAGTACCATCATTGCTCTCATTCCTAAAGTTCCCAACCCTATGCATGTTGGTGACTATAGACCCATTTCTTGTTGTAACACCGTCTACAAATGTATTGCTAAGATCATTGCTAATAGACTTAAATTGGCTCTTCCTGATCTGATTGATCCTGTGCAATCTGCCTTTGTCCAAGGTAGAAGGATCTCGGACAATATTTTCCTGTCCCAAGAGCTTATGAGAGGTTACCATAGGAAG
The DNA here is from genome assembly GCF_055761805.1 of Camellia sinensis. Classification (NCBI taxonomy): domain Eukaryota; kingdom Viridiplantae; phylum Streptophyta; class Magnoliopsida; order Ericales; family Theaceae; genus Camellia; species Camellia sinensis. Next base: position 128,599,764 of record NC_138962.1, read on the forward strand.
TCCTTTACGCCTAAGTGTGCCATGAAAGTGGACATTATGAAGGCATATGATACTGTGAGGTGGGATTTTATTATTGATACTCTTACAGCTATGGCTTTCCCTCCTTGCATGATTACTTGGATAAAGGCTTGTATCACGAGCCCTTCTTTTTCGATATGTATTAATGGGAGCCTTCAGGGGTATTTTAAAGGGGCTCGGGGGTTAAGACAAGGGGACCCTATGTCCCCGTATCTATTTGTGGTGGCTATGGAGGTCCTTGCTAGGATTTTGGCTGAAAAGTCTAGGAATCCCCTGTTCAAATTCCACTGGAGATGTGAAAAAACCAAAATTGTCAATTTATGTTTTGCTGATGATCTGATGATCTTTAGCAAAGGGGACCCTGGTACTGTTAATCTTATCATGCAGGGTTTGGAGGAATTTAGAGATCTGTCGGGCCTCACTCCTAATCCTAGTAAGAGTAACATTTTCTTCTCGGGTTGTAGCATACAGCTTAGAGAGGAAATCCTTCAGATTGCAAAATTTACTGAGGGTTCCCTTCCGGTCAGATATCTTGGTGTGCCTTTAATCACTACTAAGCTTAAAGTGTCTGACTGCCATATTCTGGTGGAGAGAATTACCATGAGGATCAAAAGTTGGACCAATAAATTGCTCTCTTATGCTGGTAGAGCCCAACTCATAAAGTCTATCCTGTTTTCTATGCAGGTTTATTGGTCCTCTCTTTTTATCCTTCCTAAGAAGATAATTAGCGACATTGAGAGTATTCTTAGATCCTTTTTTTGGTCTGGGGTTGAGATGAAAAAGCATAGTGCTAAGATTGCTTGGAAGTATATCTGCAGAAATAAGAGTGAAGGTGGCCTTGGCTTTAAGGATCTGGAAGTCTGGAACAAGGCTGCTATAGCCAAACATGTTTGGTATCTGTTTTCGGGCGGGGATTGTTCTATGTGGTGCCAATGGGTCAAGTCCTACTTGCTCAAAGGTAGGAGTTTCTGGTCCGTTAAGACCCCCAGTGATCCGTCTTGGGTTTGGAGGAAAATTTTGTCTCTCAGGAACTTAATTTATCCTCTCATAAAATTTAGGATTGGTAATGGTGACACTGTGTTTCTTTGGTATGACAACTGGCACCCTCTAGGTTCTCTTTGGCAGAGGTTTGGGCCTAGGATCCTTTATGATACTAACCTTCCTGACAGCTCCAAGGTTAGCTCTATTGTCTCTAATGGCTCTTGGAAGTGGCCTGTTTCTAATTCTTGGGAGATTAAAGAGTGGATTTCCTCCACTCCTTCATCTCTCTTACCTTCTCCGGGCTCTTCTGACACTCCGGTTTGGAGCTTGACTGCTGATGGTACATTTTCTATCCAATCTGTTTGGGATTGGTGGAGGGAAAAAGGGCCTAAAGTCCCTTGGTCTAAACTTATCTGGGGCCCCCCTCTTATTCCTAGGGTTAGTTTTATTGTTTGGCTGGCCATTAATGAGAGACTTAATACTGGTGATAGGCTTCAATCTTTTGGCCTTGTCTCTAATCCTTGCTGCCCTTTCTGTCAAGCTCCTGAGGAGGATCATTCCCATCTCTTTTTCAGGTGTATTTTTTCCTCCAGGGTTTGGGGTGGCATGATGGCCAAATGTAATACTAACTGGCCTTCTCTGTCTTGGCTGGGTACTGTTGAGTTTGCTACTAAATCTACTAGGGGTAATTCTTTGAAAATGCTGGTTCTGAGGTTGTCTTTTCTATGCACTGTCTACCACATTTGGATGGAGAGGAATAGTAGAATCTTTAGTAAGGTCCACAAACCTGAAGAGGTTGTTACTAACTCTATTATCCAAATGGTTAGGGGTAGGCTCCTTTCTTTGGATAACATTAAATTTTCTGCAGGTGATCACTGGTTTTTGGAGAAATGGAACCTTCCCTACAAGATTATGCAGCCGACCAATGCTACTGCAATTGGTAGGAGTATGAGTGATGTGAGTTCACCTACAATTAGGGTTGAGTGATGGTGAGCATATACTGTGGGGTTTTACTAATTGGATGTTATTTTGTAGGTTCTCTTCTCTCTTATCAGGTTATGATGCACTCTATATCATTGAAGAGGCTGATTGGAGGGTTGAGTGATGTGAGCAAGCAAAGTACTCTATGCCACTGTGGGTTGAGTGAAGAGAGACAGTATACTTGTTTTGCTCTAACATTTATTATATATTATATATGTTTTTTGCAGGTTTATGGAGCTTTCAAGTATACTACCTATCTTGTTCTATTGAGAAATCTGGTGAGATGTGGGCCAAGTGATGTGAGGTTCTATATGGAGTGTAAGAATGTTGGTTACTGTGGGCCGAGTGTGGGGAGGTCTTATACTGTGTGTTTGTTATTTCTGCTGCTTTATGATCTTCATTACGGAGGTGGTAATTCCTATTCATGGCAGGTTGTGGTTTATGGCGTGGTTCGGTGGTATGGTAGCTCCTTACTCCGTAGTTACCTGAGGCTGTTAACAGCTTATTTCTCTCTTGCTGTGGAGAAGTGGTGGCTGACTGCTGTTCAGATTTGGGTGGCAGTTGGCAGTGTGTGTATGTACCATGGTGATGGCTGCTCCAAGCGCCTTGCTATGCTACAAGTGGGAGATAATCAGTGGTTGTTCTTTTTATTTTTATTTTTATTTTATTTGTTCACAGGTGGAGTGTGCAGTCTGCCTACTCCTACGGGTTGTGTAGGAGGCCTCATGTGTACCTTGGTGTCTCGGGTTACAGGTTTTCTGAGCAACTCGGTAGATGGGCCCCTCTTGGTTCCTTTCTTCGGTTTTGTTTGGATTCCTATTCTGTATATTATTTTTGTTTTGTTACAGGTGCCCATCCCTACGGGCTGTGTAGGGAGATTTTGTGGGTGTGATGATGCCCTTCCCTACGGGTTGTGTAGGGAGTTTTCTATCTGTGTAATGGTGATTGTTGGTTGCTGGGTTTGTCTTTTGTACAAGGTCCCTATTCATCATAGGATATGGCCTTTGTACAATTTGATTGGCTAAGCTTCTTTTTGGCTCTCCCCATCTTCGGATGTAGTTCCTAGGTTTGGTCTAGATCTTTGTTATTTTTTCGGGCTTCGGTGTTTTGTGTGCTGAGGCTCGTGTTGTTTTCTGTTGTTAGGGCCTGGGGTATGCCCCTTGTATTTTTGTAAATTTTCTGTTTTATATTATTTCTTATTCACCCAAAAAAAAAAAAAAAAAAAGAGCAAAGAAAGAGGAATAGGAAGAAAATTAAAGGGAATTCAAATTCAACCTTTTGGACTCGAGAATTGAACACTTAGGCGATTTCAAAAACCTTAAATGAAGTTCTTATATTAAACTAATATCGTTGAGCTACAATTACTTAGAAAATTCTCTTTCTTAGAGGCCAAGCAAGGATAGTTTGAGTTAAACTTCGCCACATAGGGTTGTGAAACAATTACTCGCCTAAGCTAATTAGTTTCTAGGATAAAAGAGAGTTACAGAGAAACTTTCCTTCTTGAGAGCTAGAAGAGAAGTTAGAGGAAAGAAAGAGAAATAGGAGGAAATTCGAAGAGAATTCAAATTCAATTTTTGTGAAATTGAGAATTGAATACCTTGGTGATTTAGAAAACCTTAAATGAGGTGCTTATGTTAAACTAATATCGTTAGGCTACAATTACTTAGAAAGTTCACTATCTTAGTGGCTAAGCAAGATTAGCTAGAGTTAAACTTGGCCACTTAAGCTTATGAAACAATTTGGTACCTAAGCTAATGAGTACGTAGAACAAAAGAGAGGAGGAATGAGAGAGATGGAGAAAGTTACAGAGAAACTTCCTTCTTCGGAGCTGGGAAAGAAAAAAAAAAGGTTATTGCAAAGAAGGGGAAATATAAAGAAAATCGAAAGGAATTAATGAGATTCACATATGAAGATAGGCACAGGGGAAGAAAGTAGAGCCTCTCTCTCTAGAATCTAGAGAGAGAAAAGCTCCCCCCGGAGGTGATTCTGGTGTAGTTCTGGCCAGCATGGTTAGCTCCTCCACCCACTTATATGAGTGTGAGTGAGCATGTCTTCTGTATGATTTTTGTGAGGTTACAGTTTGTTTAGATTATGGTGCTTAGTGGTGGTGGCTTCTCTGTGCTTCATCATCCATCGAGATGGATTTCATCCATCGGATGTGGGGTAGTGACTTTTGGTGTTTGAGTGTGGATCCAGCTAGATTCCAATAACCGATGCTGGGGTCTGACTCTTGTCCAGCGTTCCACTACGGCGAGAGGTTGCTCTGCTTTGGTAATGGTTTAGCGTGCTGGTTCGTTTGTCGAAGCGTTGAGTGCGCCTCTCCCTCTAGTTCTGGTTGTTTGCCGACGGAAATGATGCTTATTTGGTGTTTGTTCCATTGTTTGGCGTTCCGATCGTGGGTTCACCATCACTGGGTTGTCCAGCTTTAGTGATGGAACACAAGCAGAGCTTGGTACTGGTCTTCCGGTGCCATTATTACAGTGAGCAGGTACTGGCAGGCCTATCGCTGTTCTGAGGTGCATAGCTGCTGGTTGGATATATTTCTTTTCTATGTCCGTAGCGGTTTTACACCATGGATGATTCTGCAGAACGAAATGATGGGTTAAGTTACCGGCGGTGGTTGTTGCCTTTGGTGTTGGTTACACCTTCTCCAAGCGTTACCAGGTTCGTAGTCGGTTTGGTGCTCCGGGGAGGGCTAATCCGCTACTGGTATGGTCTGTGTTGTTGGGCTTGTATTTCACAGATTGGTATATGTGTGAGCTCAAAAAGGTGAGCTTCCCGCCTAGTCTACTGAGGTTTGAGGTTTGAACAGGTTATGGAAAGTAGTTGTGTGCTGCTGTCGGTTGTACATGGGGATAGTATTGCACGTGGGTTTGCTTGGCCCATGGATTTTGGGAGCTGTAAAGCAAGCTTTTGGGTGTACGTGTAGAGCATGGTGGGGCTCTATTGGTGCTGACAAACAAGAGATGTTATGGCTGGTTTGTCTTCTATATATATATATAAATATTTATTATATATGCATAGTCAAATACGTGGGCCCTTTTTTCATGGGTTTCTTTTGCTGGTATTTGGTTTTGAAAGGTCCCATGTGAGAGCATTAACATTGCTATGGTGTTGCCATGTTACAGTAGTCCTTCGTGGATATTGCATTTATTTTTCCAACATGGTGGTGGTTGTTTTTTGAGTTTGTATTGGGCTGTGGGTCCCGCTGGGCCTACGTTTATATTTTATTTTGGGGTGGCAGTTTGTTAATATGTGTTAATTTGCTAAGTGGTGGGCCTTCTTATTGGATTAGTGGGTTGTCCCACGGATTTGCTGTTGATTTGGGCTCATTGATTTTTTTTGGGCATATTACATATATTTATATGAGTGGTGAGCCCATAAATTCCTGTTTAGCCACAAGGTAGCGGACCATTTATAGTTGATTTTCTCGTGTTGATTGTTCGTGTGATCCTCATGTGACTCGATATAAGGGTAGTTTTGAGCCATCTCCGCCAAGGGTGATTGGGGAGTCACTGCTTTGGGGAATAGTGGTTCGATAACCAACCGAGTTAGAGACTGGGAGATAAGTAGGAGGATAGCCACCGGTTTTCTGGTCGCTTCTTGTCTTCATGTGACCCGTCCTAATTGATCGTATTACCACGCCTGACAGGGAGTGAAGGGCACACTGCCGTAGGGCTTGAGGTTTGTGATCTACCAAGGAAGGGACTGGGGGATGTGATGTTTGATCTCATGATTTTATTGGCTGTGTTTTGGTTTGTTGCTGAGGGGCTATTGTTTTCACTTCAACTCCCTAGACCGTGACTTATTGTTCTTGATCGAGCTAGCTTCATGTGACTTTGCTGGGATTTCTCATGGGGTAGACTTTTTCATCCGTCACGGTTTTGGTTAAGTGGCTTGGAAGTCACGGCGGTGAGGAGTGGGATGCTTATTGGATTCCATGTTTTATCTGCAGTAGAGACTGGGGACTTGTGTAATGCCCTCAAAATAAACCCATAATATATAGCATTGACATGCATTAATAAAAGAAAACCAACCATTATACCATTCATCAGAGTATTCTTATTGAAAAGCATTACATGTAACATCAAAAGTAAATGCCCTACGGGCTTACATCTTTCCAAGCCAACACTTGGACACAAAATGTGAGTACTAACTCAACTACAAATTAAGCCCTTGGCTTGATTGTTTACATGTAATATCAAATAAAATAAATAACAACTAAACTAAACTAAACAGAGTCTTCAACTCCAACTACTTCCAAGCTAAGTCCTTGGAGGTAGCATATCACCTGAACCTAAAAATGATGTTCCCGTATAGGGTGAGCCACAGCCCAGTAGAAACATACTAAACCAAATATACAGTTTCATGACATTAATGTCGATGACACGTTTCATTTTTCATTATTTGTTCAACTTTCCATTTATATCAATATGGCTCATAACCTGGCCAAACTATAACGGTGAACTAAATATCACATTAACATTTCTTCCAATATCAACAAAATAAATGAGACTAAGGCTCATACCAAAACACTTCCATACTTCCCGATTGATAAACATTTTAGTGCTGTATCAACAACATGCAAAAACACTTCCATAAATCAATAAGCACACATATAGTGGTGCTAATGGAGTCCATCCCCTATCTCCTCTCAAACAAAATCCAGTTAGAGGTCCATCCCCTATCTTCCCCTAAACCGTGGAGTACATCCCCTATCTCCTCCCAAACAAAATGCATATACAATGTATTAAACACTTGGCATATACAACACACAATCAATACACGTATTTTCTGTATTAATTCAACAGTCAAAATCAACGACTTAACCAATGTGATTAGTTTCAGTTTTTCCTAATCCACATGCAAGGTCTACAACAATCACAACTATCCTCCACCGATAGCCCAAAACAATTATTTCTAAACAGGAAATAAATGAATCAACTAATATAATTCCAACATTTTCATAGGTGAGTGATTAAACAAATCAACTACATCATTTAATTAATAAATTCCTCAATTTCATGAACTCAACTAAATTCCCCAATTTTCCCTAAATTAATTATACAAATTAATTTATTACAACAATTAGAGTTTTTCCCAAAATTACCAAACAACCCCCAACATATCAAAATACCAAAACTTAGGACAAAACCTATAATATGGAGTAGGAAACCCCTACCTCGAAGTAAATAACCCGAATGGAGAAAATGAAGGCCAAAAACCAAAGTGCTCCAAATCGCCAAACTTTCAGATTAAAATGAAGCCCTCAACCCACTCAACCTTTCTTACAAAGGACTTAGTATAGATTTACACTAGAGGGAGATGAAAACCTAGAGAGAAGGTGTGTAGGGAGAGAGAGAAGATGGTTCTAGGGTTTTGAAATCAAAAGGGAGATGAAAAAGTGATATTGAAAGGTTGTTATTAAAGCCCATTAATTGGAAAATGAAAAGACAAGTTAAAATTAAATGAACACTAACTAGCATTAAATGAACACTAGTTAGAAATATGAATGGACAAGTTTGTCATAAAATCCCACTAATGGAATATGAATGGATCACTAATTGGAATTGAATGAACCATCATGAAAATTTAATAGACACTAGTTGGAATTAAATGGACATCAACCCTTGGTTTCCAAACACAACCAACCTGTTTCAAACCTGCCCAACATATCCTATAACTCAAAAATAAGAAATTAAAGGACAACAACAACAATTATATAACAACGGGGTCTACGGAACATAAGTCCGGATACAACAACCGAATGGGAAAAAACCGGTGTCGCTATAGCTTGTGGGGTTGACTATCATCTTTGTTTCGGCTTGAGGGTTGTTGTTTTGTTAGTGTGTATGTTTTGTTTACTAGCTTGTGGTGCTTTTATGTTTGTCTTTGCCGATATATCCATCTCAAGTTCCCATCTATTATCTCTGATCGTAGCGGTTACTTGAGGACAAAATGGATATATGGGCAGAGTTGGGTTATTGTGTTTTTAGTTTCTTGTTTACCCCCCTTTTTAGGGGTGCAGTGGTAGGTTATGTTGGTTATATTTGTTTTTATTATTATTGTTGTTGGGCGTGCCTGGGGTATGCCCCTTGTAAACATGTAAATTTCATTGTCTTTATTTTATGACTTACTTACCGAAAAAAAAAATCGAAAGGAATTCAAATTCGTCCTTTCTGACTTGAGAATTGAAATCTCAGTTGATTTAGAAAACCATAAATGAGGTACTTAACTTAAACGAGTATCGTTAAGTTACAAGCCTAATTAGTTAAGCAAGATCGCTAAGCCTAATTAGTTAAATGAGTATCGTTAACTTAAACGAGTATCGCTAAGCAAGATCAGTTTCAGTTAAACTCGGTCAGTTAAGCTTATGAAACAATTATTTACCAAGCCTAATTAGTTCTTAGAACAAAAGAGAGAAGGAAGGAATGGAAAGGAGGAGGTTACAGAGAAGCTTTCTTCTTGAGAGCAAGAAGAGAAAGTCATATAAAAGAAAGAGAAACTGGAAGAAAATCAATCGGGATTCACATTCATCCTTTTGGACTTGACAATTGAACACTTAGGTGATTTAGAAAGCCTTAAATGAGGTGTTTAAGTTATAAATTAATATCGTTGAACTACAATTACTAAGACAATTCTCTTCGTTAGAGGCTAAGGAAAATTAGTTTGATTTAAACCTGGCCACTTAAGCTGATGAAACAGTTAGTTCCCTAAGCTAATTAGTTTCTAGAACAGAAGGGAGAAGGAAGAAAGATGGACAGAGAAAGATATAGATAAACTGTCTTCTTGAGAGCTAGAAGAGAAAGTTAGAGCTAGAAAAGAAAACAAAAAAGAATCAAAGGGAATTCAAATTCATCATTTTGGACGTGAGAATTGAACACTAAGGTGATTTAGAAAATATTTAATGGGTTGCTTAAGTTAAACTAACATGATTAAGCTATAGTTACACAGAAGATTCCTTTTCTTACAGGCTAGGCAAGATTAGTTTGGGTTAAACTTGGCCAATTATTAAGCTTACAAAACAACTAGTTACCTAAGCTAATTAGTTTCTAGAAAAAAAGAAAGAAGGACAGAGAAAGTTACAGCGAAACTTTGTTCTTGAGAGCCAGAAGAGAGAGCTACAGAAAGAAAAGAGAAATAGGAAAAAAACAAAGGAAATTCAACTTCATCATTTTTGACTTGAGAATTTCACACTTAGGTGATTTAGAAAACCTTAAATATCGTTAAGCTACAATTACACATAAAATTGTCTTTCTTAGAGGCTAAGCAAGGTTAGTCTGAGTTAAACTTTTTTTTTTTTGGGTGAATAAGACATTAAAAAAATAGCAAAATATACAAAGATACAAGGGGCATGCCCCAGGACCTACAGAGCTATACAAAAGAGGGCACAAGCCTCGACGAACAAACGAATAGGAAGCCATACACACAATGTTCAAAACCTATCTCAAAGAGAAATAGCAGATGAACACAAGCGAAGGAACGAAAAATGACCAATAAATCAAAGGAGGAACAGCCATACATCAGCACAAAATAGGCTGCCTCAATTCAAAACAGTAACCACACGACAGTGAACCAGCAAAACATTCCGAAAGGCTATCAGCCAAAGACCTAGGATGAGCTGAGAAAATATGAACCCAGCACCTAGAAAAATAAGGTAAACCCAGCTATATTCTCTAGTACATCCCACTAGAGTAGGCCAAAACTGAATATGTTTTAAATAGATACAAACAGTAAATTAAAGACAGCTTTTGATCATTCAGCAACTTTTGGAAGGCGCATACAGCAGCCATACCCATAGATTTGGAGGATCCCATGACAGCTTTTAGTTAACAAACCCCGAGATTTTCCACTGCAGCTTTAATAACAATTCCCAAAATTGCACATGTTGCGTATGCAGGTTAAACATAGTAGAATGACCTGCCAATGAAGTAGCAGAAGATAGAAACCATGAGAATTAAGTAACCAAAGCAGAAAGTAGAGCCTCTCAATTTTGATCTCACTTCACTCAACCCACAATATTGAATCTCACCACACTCGGATAAAGCTTCCTTAATCTGCAATAAAGATACAATATATATAGTGGTTAGCTTGTAAAACATATAGATTCTAAATTCACTCAACCCACAGATTTTCGAGGAAATTGTGACTATATGTCTCACCACACTCGACCCACAAATAATATTCATCTTCAAGTAAGCACACCTACACACTTAACAGCTAATTAGATAAACACTCAATGTTAGACTCACATCCACTCAACCCACAATATACTGCACTCACATCACTCAGTGGTCCTCCCACCATTGTAAGGATGGGGCTTCAGAATGGATCTAGGGAGGTTCCATTGATCAAGGAACCAATCATCACCTGTTGCAGTAGGAATGTTGCTAACAGATAACATTCTATTTCTCACCATAAGTACAATAGATTTGATGATAACCTCTACAGGTTTACATTCTTTGTTAAAAACTCTATTGTTTCTTTCAAGCCAAATATGATATACAGTGGTGAGAAAGGAAAGTCTAGTGATGATGGATTTCATGGACTTCCCTTTACTTTCTCTGTCGACAATAATAACAGTCTCAGGCCAAGAGACCTGCTGCCATTGCACATTGCACTTACCTTGCATGACATGCCAAATTCTGGATGTAAAACTGCACTCGAAGAAGAGGTGTGGATGGCTTTCAGTTAAATCAAGACAAAATGGGCAGGTAGGACTAGAATGGATTCCAAATAATTAGAGTCTATCACTAGTATTCAGCCTGCCATAGATAGCCAACCAAACAATGAAGCTAACTTTGGGGATAGTAGCATGGCCCCAGACAAGTTTATACCAAGGCACCGAATCCTGCTTGTATCTCCCCAAATCCCAAGCAGACTTAATTGTGAAGGCACCATCAGAGTTGAGTGACCAAATAGTAGTATCCCTCTCCAAGGGGTTAGGAAGGCAATTGTTGGGGATTTGGGATGTTAATTCCCTGAGATCCCAGGAGTTGGGAAAGGGCCAATGCCAAGAACTCCCAACAATAATTTTACTGACTTTGGACTCCCCATTTAAGCCAGAGTCATACATGATTCTGTCACCATATCTTTCCCAGATAGGGCCAAGGTGATGCCAATTGTCATACCACAAGAAAGTGTTCTGGCCATCACCAATCCTATGTTTAATAAGAGGGTAAACTGCTGGCCTGAGAGAAAGAATTTTCCTCCAAACCCAAGAAGGGTCATTAGGAGTTTTAATTTTCCAAAAGCATTTACCCTTTATGAGATAGGTTTTGACCCACTGGCACCACATAGACTTTTCCCCTCCAGAGAACAGAAACCATACATGTTTAGCAATGGTAGCCTTATTCCAAACCTCCATAGATTTGAACCCCAGGCCACCCTCTTTCTTAGGGACACAAACTTTATCCCAAGCAATCTTCGCACTACGCTTTCTAAGATCAGTACCAGACCAAAGGAAAGCTCTAAGGAGGCTCTCAATCTCCTTAATAACTTTCTTGGGTAAGATGAATAGAGATGACCAATAAACTTGCATAGAGAATAAGATGGTTTGGATGAGCTGGGCCCTACCAGCATAAGATAAAAGTTTATTGGTCCAGCTACTAATCCTCTTAGTGATCCTATCAACCAGCTGTTTACAATCAGTGGCTTTCAACTTAGTGGTAATGAGAGGCACTCCAAGGTATTTGACGGGGAGCATACCCTCAGAGAAAGTAGCAATATGAAGGATACTGGCCCTTAACTCCTCAGAGCAGCCAGAGAAATAGATATTACTCTTGCTAGGATTCGGAGTGAGGCCAGAAAGAACACTAAACTCATTCAAGCCTTCCATAATCAAACGAACAGTATTAGTATCACCCTTACAAAAAATCATAAGGTCATCAGCAAAGCAAAGGTTAACAATTTTGGTTTTCTCACATCTCCAATGAAATTTGAATAGAGGATTCTTAGACTTTTCCTCCATAATTCTAGCCAAAACCTTCATAGCTAAGACGAAAAGATAAGGAGATAGAGGATCTCCTTGCCTTAGGCCTCTAGCCCCTTTGAAATAGCCATGAAGGCTACCATTAATACATTTTTTGGGTGAATAAGTCATAAATTAAAAACACAGAAAAATACAAATATACAAGGGGCATGCCCCAGGCCCTAACCAAAGAAACAAAGAAAACAAATGAACATAACCAACCTAGATCAACACGCTAAGGATACAAAAGAACCAAAAATAATAAACATGCCTAATGAACAGTCCACACACACCGACACAGACCCGAACATACAAAAATGTTCATATGTCCCATAATAAACATATGGGAAATATGAACACAATCAGCCAGGTTTGGGACCATACAGACCAGCTTAAACATGCACATCCCGCAGTTAAAGCATAAGACCAAAAAATACAGCATGCAATCATCAGACTTTGATAACCAAATAATAAAATAAATAATAAACAAAAAGTTCATCACGTTCTGGGCATTTCCAGCAGCCATAGTTAGCAAAAAAACTGAAGTCCATCTCTTGGCTGTCCCATTTAGCAGAGAACTTAGAATGCTATTCACAGATAATGCTCCTGTGCAAAAGAGGAACATGTCGAAAGAAGACCAAGGATAGCTCACAAGCGTACCATAACCCACAGTACGAAACCCAAAAAGCAGCAAAACAGAAATACCGTGCACATCCCGCACGGATAGGCCAAAAAGAATTAAACATAGCAAACCATCTATAATGTCCAAACCTAAGAAGACAAAATAAACGAAAAGAAAGACAATCTTCCCACCAGAGGCGCTACAAGCAGCCATAACCACACACCAAGAAACTTTTAAAACCGAGGCAATTGTACCAGCAGACCAGCAATACCCATAGAGACACAGCTGACCTCCCATGCCACCCATGCCTTGCTTACACTCTGTAGTAAACCCTGCATTGTGTAACTTGAAGACATTACAACCAAATGAAGAAAGAAAACCATGCTTCAGGAACATAATAATAGAGCTCACAATATAGGACCTCACAACACTCAACCCACAATATAGGAACTCACACCACTCAATAACAGCATCCTTAGCCTGCATATAAAAAATTACTATATATATAAACATTAGTACAAAACAATTTGGGAACTGGATTCACTCAACCCACAATAAGCTACTGAAAGTGTTTGTTTCTCACAACACTCAACTCTCAAGAGAAATCCGTAAGCACAGCAACTGCAAATATGAGCAAACAGTTAGTAAACAAATTTTGCTCCCCTTCACTCAACCCTCATGTAGAGGAACTCACATCACTCAGCAGCCCTCCCATTCCTGACAGAGGAAAGGGGCTTCAAGACATTTTCAGGCAAATTCCAATGAGTTAGAAACCATTTATCCCCTGGAGATCTGGGAAAGGTATTAACAGAAAGTAATCTCCCCCTAACCATGTGAATAATAGATTTGATCACAACCTGTACAGGTTTAGAGACATTACTGAATTTCCTGTTATTCCTCTCAAGCCAAAGATTGTAAACAGTGCACATCAAAGCCAACTTAAGGACATGAGCTCTGAGAGATTTACCCTTAGTTTCTCCTGTAGCATGAGTAATGATCCCAGGCCAATGAAGATCTGGCCAGTTAACATTGCATTTACCCTGAATAGCTTGCCAAACATTTGACGAGAATATGCAATCAAAAAAGAGATGAGAATGACTTTCATTGGGATCCTGGCAAAAGGAACAGGTTGTGATAACCCCAAAAGCAGACACTCTATCACCAGTATTAAGCCTCTCCTGGATAGCAAGCCAGACAATAAAGCTAACCTTAGGTATTTTATGGGAGCCCCAGACAAAATCATGCCAAGCTACCTTGGCAAACTTACTTCTCCAGTGATGCCAGGTAGACTTGATGGTGAATTCCCCATCAGAAGTGAGGGTCCAACTAAGAAGGTCATTTTTAGAGGAATCAGGTCTACAACTCTCAGGGGTAGACGAGATCCACTCTTGAATCTCCCATGAATTAGGGAAAGGCCAATGCCAAGAGTTACCACGAACAATTTGACTAACTTTGGTCTCACTATTAAAGCCAGAATCATACTGAATTCTATCCCCATATCTATCCCAAAGGGGCCCAAGAGGATGCCAATTATCATACCAAAGGAATGTGGAGTCACCCTTACCTATCTTGTGGAGAATAAGAGGGGAGACAATATTCCTAAGAGACAATAGCTTCCTCCAAACCCAAGAAGGGTCACTAGGAGTTTTGACGTGCCAGAAACTTCTACCCTTTAGTAAGTACGATTTTATCCATTGGCACCACATAGATTGTTCCCCCCCGGAAAATAGAAACCAAATGTGTTTGGCAATAGCAGCCCTATTCCAAATCTCAATGGATTTAAAACCCAGACCGCCCTCATTTTTAGGAGCACACACCTTGTCCCACGCAACTTTAGCACTATGCTTTTTGAGCTCAGTACCAGACCAAAGAAACGCCCGAAGGATACTCTCAATCTCCTTAACCACCTTCTTAGGAAGGATGAAAAGAGAAGACCAATACACTTGCATAGAAAAGAGAATGGTCTGAATGAGCTGGCCTCTTCCAGCATATGACAGAATCCTGTTAGTCCAGCTCTTAACCCTTTTAGTGATTCTATCAGTGAGTTGGTTACAGTCAACCGCTCTTAACTTAGTAGTAATGAGAGGAACCCCAAGATATTTAACAGGGAGGGTCCCTTCACTAAACTTAGCAACTCTAAGGATCGACTCTCTCAACTCATGGTTGCAACCAGAGAAGTAGATATTGCTCTTGTTAGAGCTAGGAGTAAGGCCAGAGAGACTACTAAACTCATCAAGGCCAGCCATGATAAGTTCAACCGTGGGGACATCCCCTCTACAAAAAATCATAAGATCATCAGCGAAACAGAGGTTAACAATTCTAGTTTTGTCACACCGCCAATGAAACTTGAAAGCCGGAAGATGAGACTTTTCAGCAAAAATCCTAGCAAGAATTTCCATGGCTAGGACAAAAAGGTAGGGGGACATGGGATCACCTTGTCTAAGCCCCCTAGCACCTCTAAAATAGCCATGCAGGCTACCATTGATACTGATAGAGAAGGAAGGGCTAGTAATGCACGCTTGTATCCAAGACACCATAATAGGAGGAAAGCCCATAGCTCGAAGAATGTCAATGATAAACTCCCATCTAACGCTATCATAAGCTTTCATAATGTCCACTTTCATGGCACACTTAGGGGTAGGGGAACCTCTATGGTACCCTCTCAGCAGCTCTTGGGAAAGGAAAATATTATCAGATATTTTCCTACCAGAAACAAATGCGGACTGAACAGGATCAATCAGATCAGGGAGAACTGTTTTAACCCTATTAGCAATAATTTTCGCAATGCACTTGTAAATGGTATTACAGCAAGATATAGGCCTATAGTCCCCAACTTTTACAGGGTTAGGAACTTTAGGAATAAGAGCGATAATGGTACTATTGACTTCAGAGAGTAACCGACCAGACTCAAAGAATGTTCATATGGAAAAGGATGGACTAGTTATGCAAGCTTTGATCCAGGTGATCATAGTTTGGGAAAAGCCCATAGCAGTAAGAATGTCAATGATAAACTCCCATTTGACAGTGTCATAGGCTTTCATTATATCAACTTTCATGGTACATTTAGGAACAGGGGAGTTCCTATGATAGCCTCTCATGATTTCCTGAGATAAGAAAATATTATCCGAAATTCTCCTTCCTTGCACAAAGGCAGATTGAACAGGATCAATGAGGTTAGGAAGAACCCCTTTAATTCTGTTAGCAATGATTTTAGCAATACATTTGTAAATTGTATTACAGCAGGAGATAGGCTATAGTCACCAACTTTTACCGGATTAGGAACTTTCGGAATGAGCACAATTGTAGTGTTGTTGATTTCAGACAGAAGTTTCCCAGATTCAAAGAAGGCTCTTATGGCCTGGGTTATATCTTTACCAACAACACTCCAAGTGCTTTTAAAGAAACCAGCTGAATAACCATCAGGGCCAGGGGCCTTATTGGTTTTCAAGGACCAAAAAACATCCTTGATTTCCTTGTCAGAAACAGGGCTGGCCATCTTAATAGCTTGATCGTGAGTGACCCTAGCTTTAATCAGATCATGAACTCTCGTAGTGCCTCTATGATTGTTCTGTGACGGAGTGCCAAAAAGTTTAGAAAAATAATCAATAAAAGCACCTTGGGTTTCCTCGGGATTGGACGGAGAAAGTTATAGAGAAACTTTCTTCTTGAGAGCTAGAAGAGAAAGTCAGGGAAATGGAAGAGAAAGAGGAAGAAAATCAAAAGAAATTCAAATTCATCCTTTCGGACTTGAGAATTGAAGACTTAGATGATTTTGGAAGCCTTAAATGAGGTGCTTAGATTAAACTAATATCGTTAAACGAGAATTACTCAGAAAAATCTCTTTATCAGAGGCCAAGCAAGATTAGTTTGAGTTAAACTTGGCCACTTAAGCTTATGAAACAATTAGTTGCCTAAGCAAATTAGTTCCTGGAACAAGAAGGAAGGTGAAGGACAGAGAAACTTCTACATAAACTATCTTCTCGAGAAATATTGAAGAGAAAGTCAGAGAAAAGAAAGAGAAATAGGAAGAAAATCAAAGGGAGTTCAAATTCACACTTTCGGTCTTGAGAATTGAACAGTTAGGTGAGTCAGAAACCTTAAATGAGGTGCTTAAGTTAAACTAATACTGTTAAGCTAGAATTACTCTGAAAATTCTCTTTCTTAGAGGTAAAGCAAGGTTAGTTTGAGTTCTACATTCCCACTTAAGGTTATGAAAACAATTGGTTGTCTGAGCTAATTTCACTATTCAGTCCACTTGGCATGTTTTGAGGGCCCATTTTGTTCCTGTGAACTGGTCTAAGCTTCTTTGGGGCCCTCATAATATCCCCAAAGTAAGTTTTGTGGTGTGGATGGCTATCCTTTGCAGATTGAACACTGGGGATAGGTTAAAAATTTTTGGTGTGACCCAAACTAGTGAGTGTGTTTTCTGCCAGCACTTTTGTGAAGATCACAACCATCTTTTCTTTGAGTGTCCATTCTCTAATAGAGTGTGGACCTGCATAAAAGGGAAGATGAATGTTAATTGGCCATCAATTCCTTGGGGTGACTTGGTTCAGCTTATTGCAACATCTGTTAAAGGGAAATCTCTAGGGACTATTATTACCAAGCTTGCATTCACATGTACTGTGTACCAGTTATGGATTGCTAGGAATAATAGAGTCTTTGGTAAGGATATGGTCCCTGAAGAAGTGGTCATAAAGTATATTATGGACATGGTTCGATTCAGGGTTATGTACATAAACAATCTGAAGTCTCACCATACTGATAGATGGTACTTGAATTCGTGGAAGATTCCTCATACTGTGCTGAAACATGCCGAACCTGCTGTGAGGGATGTGAGTTCACAAAATGTGGGTTGAGTGAAGGAAAGCAAATACAATGTGGGGTTTCCTAATGTTTGTTATTGATATAGGTTTGCGGCTCATTGGGAAGGAGCAACTTGAGTGTGTGCCATATTTTATGAGGGTTGAGTATAGTTAATCCTAACCCACAATCACTAGCCATATTGAGAGGAGCTAACATGTTTATTTTGAATATTCTCTGTATATTTATTTTGCAGGTGTGTGGAGCATTGTTCTTGAGTGATGAGAGTATATATATTTGTGGGTTGAGTGATGAGAGCATATATATGTGTGTTGTTACAAGTAATATGCCCTTGTCTTATGATTGCTATCGGTTTGGGGATTGGCTAATCCTGTCTTGGTATTTGATATTGACAGGGTTTATTATAATGTCTAACCACTGTTTTCGGTGTATGGAGTGGCATCAGTGTACCCGTATTGATGCTGCCTGTTTCGGTGATCAACTTGGGTTAGTGAAAGCTGTGGAAGTGTCTATGATCGTGTTGATGGCTGCTGAAGGCGCCTATGTGTGTGAAGAAAGCTGTGGAATTGCCTGTTATGCAGTGTTTGGACGGTGCTGCATGGGTTGCTGGATATGACTGTGTTGATGGCTGCTATATGCGCCTCGTGTGTGAAGATTTAATTTCCTTTATGTTTGTCTTCTTTAAGAGTATGTTTGGTATTCTGCCTATCCGTGTGGGGTGTACACGGGTGTTCTATGTTTCCATTCGACCTTTTTGCTACTTAGATATCGGGTGTGTTCATGTCCCTCATTGCTTTTCATGCGGCACATGAACACACTTTGGTTCCTTCCTATTTTGTATGGTTGCTTTATTTTTAGTTTTTGCCTTTTTTATTTAATTTGTCTAGTTTCATAATGGTTTGGTTGTAAGTCTTTCTGGGTAATTCTGGAATGGCTTAGGTTTGTTTTTCCTTTGGTTCTTGTATAGTGCTTGGTTAGGGCCTGGGGTATGCCCCTTGTCGTGGTGTAAGTTTTTTGTCTTTTTTTTTATGACTTATCCACCCAAAAAAAAAGCTAATTAGTTTCTAGAATAAAAGAGAGAACGAAGGAGAAGGGCAGAGAAAGTAACAGAGAAACTTTCTTGCTGAGAGCTAGAAGAGAAAGTCAGAGAAAAGAAACAGAAACAGGAAGATAATAAAAAGGGAATTCAAATTCAACCTTTTGGGCTTGCACTTAGGTGATTTAGAAAACCTGAAATGAGGTGCTTAAGTTAAACCAATATCGTTAAGCTACAATTACTCAGAAAATTCTATTTCTTAGAGGCTATGCAGGATTATTTCGAGTCAGACTTGGCGACCTAAGTTTATGACTAAGCTAATTTGTTTCTAGACTAAAAGGGAGAAGGAATGAGAAAGGACGTAAAAAGTTACAGAGAAGCTTTCTTAGAGGCTAAGCAAGATTAGTTTGAGTTAAACTTGGCCACTTAAGGTTATGAAACAATTAGTTACCAAACCTAATTAGTTCGTTGAACAAAAGAAAAAAGGTAGGAGAAGGATGGAGAAAGTTGCAGAGAAATTTCTTCTTGTGGGCTAGCAGAGAAAGTTATAGAAAAGAAAGAGAAATATGAAGAAAATCAAAAGGAATTCAAATTCATCATTTTCTGGCTTGGGATTTGAACACGTAGGTGATTTAGAAAACCTTATATGTGGTGCTTAAGTGAAACTAGTGTCGTTAAGCTACAATTACTCAAAAAATTCCATTTGTTAAAAGACAAAAAACTTACACCACTACAAGGGGCATACCTCAAGCCCTAACCAAAACACTATACAAAGAACAAAATTAAACCAAAAGAACTAAGCCATCCCAGAATACCCAGAATAAACTGTTTAACAAAACATAGCTAAATGGACTCACTAAAATAAAGAGGCCACTATACTAATCTAAAAACCCAAGCATACAGAGTGTGTTCATGGGCCGCATGTAAATTTGATAAGGAACATGAACACACCCAATATCTAAGTAGCAAAAGTCAGATGGAAACATAAAATCCATCTTCTCCCATGCACATCCCACACGGGTAGGCCAAAAAACCAAACACACTAAATAAGACGAACATAAAGGAAAATCAATCTTCACACAAGAGGCGCTTATAGCAGCCATCAACACGAACATTTCTAGCTCCAAACTTCGAGTGAACCCGAACTGTAGACCAAACCAGGCAGCACCATCCAAGGGGAGAAATTGCTGCCATCCCATGTAACCCGAACAAATTCTAGGCATTGTAATAGGCCCTGTCATCCAGCAAATACCAAACAAGATTACATGCTTACCAACAGAGTAACATGCAGGAATCAATGACAGATTACAGTTTACACCACACATATAGATGCTCACTACACTCAACCCACAGTTATATATGCTCACATCACTCGGAAAACAAAGCTGCAAAAGAAAAGGATACAAAGAATATATACAAGCATGTTAGTTCCTCTCAATGTGGCCAGTGATTTGGGGGTAATGGAGTGTTTATTCCTCACACTATGCTCAACCCTCAGAATGTACGACACACTCTCAACATTCGGCTTTCCAGAAATCCAAGCACCTATATGATTAACAAGCATTAGGAAACCCCACAATTTATAAGCTAACCTTCACTCAACCCACAGTTTATGAACTCTCATTTCTCACATCAGCAGCAGCAAGCTTCAACATAGTATGAGGTAATCTCCATGTACTAAGATACCAACTGTCAACTTGGTGAGGTTTCAAATTAGTAATATGCATTACCCTGAATCTAACCATATCCACAATACACTTTATAACAACCTCTTCAGGGAGCATATCCTTGCTAAACACTCTATTATTCCTAGCAATCCACAACTGGTACACAGTACAAGTAAGTGCAAGCTTGGTAATAATAGACCCTAAGGATTTCCCTTTCACAGATTTAGCAATGAGCTGGACCAAATCATCCCAATGGATAGATGGCCAATCAACATTTATTTTACCTTTAATGCAGGACATTCAAAGAAAAGGTGGTTATGGTCTTCACAAAGGTGTTGACAGAAGACACACTCAGCAGATTAAGACACACCAAAGAGTTGCAATCTGTCCCCGTGTTCAATCTGCCAAGAATAGCCATCCACACCACAAAACTCACTTTAGGGATATTATGAGGACCCCAAATTAAATTAGACCAATTCACAGGATCATAGTGTTGTCTCAATGAATTCCAAGTGGATTGGATAGTGAATTTTCCATTAGTAGCAGGACACCAACTAACATCATCAGACCCACCAGTAGGGAGAAAAGTGGAAGGAGTGCTATCAATGAGGTCCATAAGCTCCCAAGAAGATGGAAAAGGCCATTTCCAATTATTACCCTCCACAATCTCACTAACCTTAGCATCTATACCTAGGGCAGAGTCATACACAATCCAAACCCCAAACTTATCCCAAACAGAACCCATGGCGTGCCAATTATCAAACCATAAGAAAACTCTAGAGCCATCTCCCACCCTATATTTGATTAAAGGGTTTAGATAGGCCTAAGGGAGAGAATTTTCCTCCAGACCTAAGAAGGGTCATTTGGCACCCTAACTCTCCAAAAACTCCTACCTTTGAGGAGATAAGACTTCACCCAAATACACCACATAGACTTCTTACCCCCAGAAAAAAGGAACCAAACATGCTTAGCAATCGCAGCTTTATTCCACACAGAGAGAGACTTAAACCCCAAACCTCCTTCCTTCTTAGGAGAACAAATTCTATCCCAAGACACCTTGGCCCCATAAGTTTTTAACTCACAACCAGACCGAAAGAAGGCTCTAAATAGACTCTCTATGGATCGAATGACCTTCTTTGGGAGGATGAACAAAGAAGTCCAGTAAACTTGCATAGAGAATAAAACAGATTGGATCAACTGAGCTCTGCTAGCATAAGTGAGACACTTATTTGTCCAGCTCTTAATCCTTTTCGGTTATTCTCTCCAAAAAAAAAAATCACAATCATTGGCCTTAAGTTTAGTGGAGACTAATGGAACACCCAAGTATCTCATCGGCAAATTGCCTTCACTAAAATTACAGACCCCAAGAATCTCATCTCTCAACTTCTTATCACAACCAGAAAAGAAAATATGACTCTTATTTGGGCTAGGTGACAGCCCAGACAAGTTCTTAAATTCCTTTAAACCAATTTTAATGGACTGGACAGTGAACACATCCCCCTTACAGAAAATCATTAAATCATCTGCAAAGCATAAGTTAATAATCTTAGTTTTATCACATCTCCAGTGGAATTTGAAAGCAGGATGAGAAGCCTTCTCAGCCAAAATTCTAGAGAGAATTTCCATGACAATAACAAAGAGATAAGGGGACATAGGGTCACCTTGCCTCAACCCTCTCTCCCCCCTAAAATAACCATGCAGACTCCCATAGATGCAAATGGAATAAGTGGGACTAGTCATGCATGCTTTGACCCAGAGAATAATATTAGGGGGGAAACCCATAGCAGTGAGGATATCAAGGACAAAATCCCATCTAACATTATCATATGCTTTCATAATGTCCACTTTCATGGCACACCTGGGAGAGGGAGAAGATTTATGATAACCCCTCATAAGTTCCTGTGAGAGGAAAATATTATCGACAATCCTCCTACCAGGAACAAAAGCTGATTGAATAGGATCAATAAGATCGCTCAAAATAGTTTTAATCCTGTCAGCAATGATCTTAGAGATACATTTATACAAAGTGTTACAGCAAGAAATAGGTCTAAAATCCCCCACTTTTTCAGCATTGGGGATCTTCGGAATAAGAGCAATGGAGGTGCTATTTAATTCCTAAAGAAGCTCCCCCGATGTGAAAAAAGATTTGATGGCTTCAACAACCTCTCTCCCCACAACATCCCAGGCTTTCAGAAAGAAGCCCACAGAATAACCATCAGGGCCAGGGGCTTTGTTAGCTTTAAGAGACATAAAAGCATCAATGATCTCTTCTTCAGTAACCTCCCTAGCAAGATTATGATATTGAGATTTAGACACTCTTTTGGTGATAAGTCTATTGACAGGGTCCTACAAATTGCTACAAACAAACATCAACGATGATGTGAAATATTGCAAAATGAAAGCAACATTGGCTTTCCAAACATCATCGTTCCCAGAGGAAATTACTTATCGGCCGCCATTAATAACTGTTTTGTCCAAGGTATTCAACAACAGCCACGTGGATATTTGGCACGTGGAGCGCAAAGTGACGAAGGCAAGACTAACACGCAGCAATTCCGAATCACATTTTCGATCCACAAAGACATTGTCAGCACCGATGGGCCAATACGGTTCAACGGCCCAAAGAATAATGGCGGCGCGAATGTCAGCAAGTTCAATTCGGGATGGGCCTCAATCATTCAGTCGGCGGGACATAATTTTGCCGACCCACGACCCATCATTAATCAACTCTGGCCCAAATAATCAGCCTAGCGGCCCAGTTGACATAGGCCCATCAGTAAGCGAGGCCGGATCCAATAACTCAGAATCATCAAGACTCACTACGGATGACGCGGCTAAATTAATAGGAGAAGCTGTAAAAGCCGCACTGGAAGGATCCACATCAGCCCAGAAAGCAAATGTACAACGGAGACAATTGTAAAATAATTTGTAACAAATATTTGTATTAATAAGAAATTATTTTACTAGTAACAATATTTCAATCTACAATTCAAATGCGCGCTTACAATCGATTTTGTGCGACATTCCCACACAAAATAACAAATAATTGCGTTTTTTACAATATTATTGTACGCGCCGTTCAGTTGGCCTAAACTATCTCGGAATTCGGACACAACATTTTTTTCCGATGTTGATAAATGTTTTAACGCCTTGACGGCTAACAACTGGATATTCATTCGATTGCGGCGGCATTACAACGGGGACACGCCGCAATACAACAAAACGGTCTATTTCCGTGCCCCTGACCATACAACCAGTTCGTGGGTCACCACTGGACCACAGAAAAACATCTTCAAACTTAGGTGTATACGCAGGATTAGGAAACCGATCCAACACAACGACAAATTCACACTGTCCATTGTCAAGTATAGCAGATGGATCGATGGCCACAGTTTGTTCCCCAGTCTGAGTAGGGGCATCACGCATGTCGCTTTCGAGACCAGGCGTATCAACTGCAACTTCGGAGAGACCGCCAGTTTGACGTAAAACTACACCCTGGATGTAGAGCCCTAACAGCTTCAATTTTCGGGATAGTCGTTCATCCCTTTCAGTACCAACCTCCGGCAAATCGAAATGGAAAAAATGAGGCTCATCATACGGGAGGAAATCGTCAATCCTCCAGATGGAATCACACAACGATTTAGACGTGAATCGTTTTTTTTTTGTAATAACTATGTTTCCGTAATTTAAAATAACTTCGACCGGAAACACCAGATCTGCGGGAGGTTGTCCAACGGCGACTAAAATTTAATTTAGTTCTGGCGGTATATGGACGCCGTTGCGAAAATCGGAAAGTAGTCGCCATAATCGATGGTCAGGAACCCATCATTAAATGCATCACATCGATTATATTTTATAGGCGTAATATGTTGACCGTGACACGGGTCAACATGAACAGTTAACCATGTTTAAATCAGGTTCCTGTATAACGTATGGCACAGAATAATAACAGATCACCACAATGCAGAAAAATCAAAGCGTGGGCCATACGTAGGTTAACTGTTTACACAATCAGCTTGCGCTTGCCTTTAAATTGAAATTTCCCGCTTGCGCTTGCCTTTTTAGATTTTTAATCCTGGCCGCAGATCTGGGCGCGGAGCGGAGACACTAGCCAACAACACGCCTCAAAATGCGGAAGGGAGCACCAATCGGGGGACGACACGTGGCGCGGGGGGGAGCGTCCCAGGTAATATTAGTGGGACGCTCCTGGGCACCTATATAACTCACTCCCTAACTCTCTTCCACCAGTAAAGTTTTTGAGAGAGTGACTTGCGTCATCCGAGAGAGTAAGTGACGTCATCGAGAGTGAGTTATGGCATCAATGCGACGTCGTTTTAGACAACGCGTGTTAAATTAATTATTCTCCCAACTCCATGAAATAAGATATATAAGAACATTAGCCATTGATGCCCATACGAGAATTGTGTGCCTGACAATTCTAACATATCGCTGCGCTATCATAATGTCTGAAGAAATACAACAAGCCGATCTTACAGATAATCTCCATGAAAATGAAGAGGGTGATTTGGAAACCCAAATCATAGGCGCGACATCAAACGTGCCGGTATCCAACATACCAATCTATAATCCAAAGATAGGCGATACGATGTGGCAAAAACTCACGTTTAAGTCTATGATGATTGACAAATGCAAACTAAGCTACAGGCCACAGTGTCCGTTTAATTCCACCGGCCGCGTCGAAGTCGAAATACGAGACACACGGCTACGGGCAGATGATCAATTACAGGCCCGCTTTACGTTTCCAGTTACATGCCCAGTAGACATAACATATTTTGGAAACGCTTATGCTGCCGCAGATAAAAAAGGATGTCCATGGACAGGGTCCTACAAATTGCTACAAACAAACATCAACGATGATGTGAAATATTGCAAAATGAAAGCAACATTGGCTTTCCAAACATCATCGTTCCCAGAGGAAATTACTTATCGGCCGCCATTAATAACTGTTTTGTCCAAGGTATTCAACAAACAGCCACGTGGATATTTGGCACGTGGAGCGCAAAGTGACGAAGGCAAGACTAACACGCAGCAATTCCGAATCACATTTTCGATCCACAAAGACATTGTCAGCACCGATGGGCCAATACGGTTCAACGGCCCAAAGAATAATGGCGGCGCGAATGTCAGCAAGTTCAATTCGGGATGGGCCTCAATCATTCAGTCGGCGGGACATAATTTTGCCGACCCACGACCCATCATTAATCAACTCTGGCCCAAATAATCAGCCTAGCGGCCCAGTTGACATAGGCCCATCAGTAAGCGAGGCCGGATCCAATAACTCAGAATCATCAAGACTCACTACGGATGACGCGGCTAAATTAATAGGAGAAGCTGTAAAAGCCGCACTGGAAGGATCCACATCAGCCCAGAAAGCAAATGTACAACGGAGACAATTGTAAAATAATTTGTAACAAATATTTGTATTAATAAGAAATTATTTTACTAGTAACAATATTTCAATCTACAATTCAAATGCGTGCTTACAATCGATTTTGTGCGACATTCCCACACAAAATAACAAATAATTGCGTTTTTTAAAATATTATTGTACGCGCCGTTCAGTTGGCCTAAACTATCTCGGAATTCGGACACAACATTTTTTTCCGATGTTGATAAATGTTTTAACGCCTTGACGGCTAACAACTGGATATTCATTCGATTGCGGCGGCATTACAACGGGGACACGCCGCAATACAACAAAACGGTCTATTTCCGTGCCCCTGACCATACAACCAGTTCGTGGGTCACCACTGGACCACAGAAAAACATCTTCAAACTTAGGTGTATACGCAGGATTAGGAAACCGATCCAACACAACGACAAATTCACACTGTCCATTGTCAAGTATAGCAGATGGATCGATGGCCACAGTTTGTTCCCCAGTCTGAGTAGGGGCATCACGCATGTCGCTTTCGAGACCAGGCGTATCAACTGCAACTTCGGAGAGACCGCCAGTTTGACGTAAAACTACACCCTGGATGTAGAGCCCTAACAGCTTCAATTTTCGGGATAGTCGTTCATCCCTTTTAGTACCAACCTCCGGCAAATCGAAATGGAAAAAATGAGGCTCATCATACGGGAGGAAATCGTGTAGAAGATGCCCATCCCTACGGGTTGTGTAGGGAGTTTTTAGACTGTTGTTATGGTGCTTGTTAGTTGCTGGTCTGTCCTTTGTACAAGGTCCCTATTCATCACAGGATATGGCCTTTGTACAGTTCGATTGGCTAAGTTTTTCTTTTGGCTCTCCTTATTTTCGGATGTAGCTCTTAGGTTTGGTCTTTTTATTGTTTGTGTTTCTTTGGGCTTCGATGCCTGTGGGCTGAGGCTCGTGTTGTTTTCTGTTGTTAGGGCCTGGGGTATGCCCCTTGTAGTTTTTTAAATCTTTCTGTTTTATATTATTTCTTATTCACCCAAAAAAAGCTTAAGTGGCCAAGTTTAACTCTAGCTAATCTTGCTTAGCCACTAAGATAGTGAACTGTCTGAGTAATTGTAGCTTAACGATATTAGTTTAACATAAGCACCTCATTTAAGATTTTCTAAATCACCAAGGTATTCAATTCTCAATTTCACAAAAATTGAATTTGAATTCTCTTCGAATTTCCTCCTATTTCTCTTTCTTTCCTCTAACTTCTCTTCTAGCTCTCAAGAAGGAAGGTTTCTCTATAACTCTCTCCGTCCTTCTACTTCCTTCTCTCTTTTATCCTAGAAACTAATTAGCTTAGGTGAGTAATTGTTTCACAACCCTATGTGGCGAAGTTTAACTCAAACTATCCTTACTTGGCCTCTAAGAAAGAGAATTTTCTGAGTAATTATAGCTCAACGATATTAGTTTAATTTAAGAACTTCATTTAAGGTTTTTGAAATCGCCTAAGTGTTCAATTCTTGAGTCCAAAAGGTTGAATTTGAATTCCCTTTGATTTTCTTCCTGTTCCTCATTCTTTGCTCTAACTTTCTCTTCAAGCTCTCAAGAAGAAAGTTTCTCTGTAACTCTCCCCTTCCTTCTCCTTCTTTCTCCTTTGGTTTCAGAAACAAATTAGTTGTGCTAACTAATTGTTTCATAAGCTTAAGTGGCCAAGTTTAACACAAACTAATCTTGCTTACCCTCTAAGAAAGAGAATTTTCTTAGTAATTTTAGCTTGACGATATTAGTTTTACTTCAGAAACTCATTTAACGATTTCTAAATCACCTGAGTGTTCAATTCTCAAGTCCAAAAGGATGAATTTGAATTTCCATTTTGTTCTAATTTCTCTTTCTTTGCTCTTACTTTCTCTTCTGGCTCTCAAGAAAATAATTTCTCCATAACTCTCTCCGCCCTTCTCTTTCCTTCTCTCTTTTGTTCTAGAAACTAATTAGCTTAGGTAACTAATTGTTTCATAGGATTAAGTGGCCAATTTTAACTCAAACTAAGGCCTCTATGAAATGGAATTTTTTGAGTAATTGTAGCTTAACGATACTAGTTTCACTTAAGCACCACATATAAGGTTTTCTAAATCACCTACGTGTTCAAATCTCAAGCCAGAAAATGATGAATTTGAATTCCTTTTCATTTTCTTCATATTTCTCTTTCTTTTCTATAACTTTCTCTGCTAGCCCACAATAAGAAATTTCTCTGCAACTTTCTCCGTCCTTCTCCTACCTTCTTTCTTTTGTTCTACGAACTAATTAGGTTTGGTAACTAATTGTTTCATAAGCTTAAGTGGCCAAGTTTAACTCAAACTAATCTTGCTTAGCCTCTAAGAAAGCTTCTCTGTAACTTTTTACGTCCTTTCTCATTCCTTCTCCCTTTTATTCTAGAAACAAATTAGCTTAGTCATAAACTTAGGTCGCCAAGTCTGACTCGAACTAATCCTGCATAGCCTCTAAGAAATAGAATTTTCTGAGTAATTGTAGCTTAACGATATTGGTTTAACTTAAGCACCTCATTTAAGGTTTTCTAAATCACCTAAGTGCAAGCCCAAAAGGTTGAATTTGAATTCCCTTTTATTATCTTCCTGTTTCTGTTTCTTTTCTCTGACTTTCTCTTCTAGCTCTAAGCAAGAAAGTTTCTCTGTTACTTTCTCTGCCCTTCTCTTTCGTTCTCTCTTTTGTTCTAGAAACTAATTAGCTCAGACAACCAATTGTTTTCATAACCTTAAGTGGGAAAGTAGAACTCAAACTAACCTTGCTTTACCTCTAAGAAAGAGAATTTTCTGAGTAATTCTAGCTTAACAGTATTAGTTTAACTTAAGTATCTCATTTAAGGTTTCTGACTCACCTAACTGTTCAATTCTCAAGACCGAAAGTGTGAATTTGAACTCCCTTTGATTTTCTTCCTATTTCTCTGACTTTCTCTTCTATATCTCTCAAGAAGATAGTTTATCTGGAAGTTTCTCTGTCCTTCACCTTCCTTCTTTCTTTTGTTCCAGGAACTTCACCTTCCTTCCTTCTTTTGTTCCAGGAACTAATTTGCTTAGGCAACTAATTGTTTCATAAGCTTAAATGGCCAAGTTTAACTCAAACTAATCTTTCTTGGCCTCGAATAAAGTGATTTTTCTGAGTAATTCTAGTTTAACGATATTAGTTTAATCTAAGCACCTCATTTAAGGCTTCCAAAATCATCTAAGTCTTCAATTCTCAAGTCCGAAAGGATGAATTTGAATTTCTTTTGATTTTCTTCCTCTTTCTCTTCCATTTCCCTGACTTTCTTTTCTAGCTCTCAAGAAGAAAGTTTCTCTATAACTTTCTCCGTCCTTCTCTCTTTTGTTCTAGAAACTAATCAGCTTAGTTAACTAATTTTTTTACAAGCTTAAGTGGCCAAGTTTAACTCAGACTAACCTTGCTTAGCCTCTAAGAAAGACAATTTTATGTGCAATTGTAGCTTAAGGATATTTAAGGTTTTCTAAATCACCTAAGTGTGCAATTCTGAAGTAAAAAATGATGAAGTTGAATTTCCTTTGTTTTTTTCCTATTTCTCTTTCCTTTCTCTAACTCTCTCTTCTGGCTCTCAAAAACAAAGTTTCGCTGTAACTTTCTCTATCCTTCTTTCTTTTTTTCTAGAAACTAATTAGCTTAGCTAACTAATTGTTTCATAAGCTTAATAATTGGCCAAGTTTAACTCAAACTAATCTTGCCTAGCCTGTAAGAAATGGAATCTTCTGTGTAACTATAGCTTAATCATGTTAACTTAAGCAACCCATTAAATATTTTCTAAATCACCTTAGTGTTCAATTCTCACGTCCAAAATGATGAATTTGAATTCCCTTTGATTCTTTTTTGTTTTCTTTTCCTTTCTATTTCTCATTCTTTTCTCTAACTTTCTCTTCTAGCTCTCAAGAAGATAGTTTATCTGTATCTTTCTCTGTCCATCTTCTTCCTTCTCCCTTTTGTTCTAGAAACTAATTAGCTTAGGTAACTAACTGTTTCATCAGCCTAAGTGGCCAAGTTTAAATCAAACTAATTTTCCTTAGCCTCTAACGAAGAGAATTGTCTTAGTAATTGTAGTTCAACGATATTAATTTATAACTTAAACACCACATTTAGGGCTTTCTAAATCACCTAAGTGATCAATTGTCAAGTCCGAAAGGATGAATTTGAATCCCGATTGATTTTCTTCCAATTTCTCTTTCTTTTGTATGACTTTCTCTTCTTGCTCTCAAGAAGAAAGCTTCTCCGTAACTTCCTCCGTCCCACTCCTTCCTTTTCTTTTTCTTTTTTTTTTTGGGGGGTGAATAAGAAATAAATAAAACAGAAAATTTACACGAATACAAGGGGCATCCCCCAGGCCCTACCACAAATTACAATAACAACGCCCAAACTGAAAAGACTAGAAGAGATTCCAGCCACAAAACAAAAAGCCTACCATCACACTAAACCGAGAACACGCGCAGCCATGACAACTTAGCGGAACATAATATTTGTTCAAGAACCATGTCCCCACGTCAGATAGGGGTCTTGCACAAATACAACATCAGCCCAACAGTTGCACCGAACAAGAATAATACAAAATCCCACGTGAAATGCCAAAAAACCAGCCCAGTTCTTAGTCTCAAACATGGCCAGAACTAATAAACAAAAACAGCCCAAAAAGGGAACATAATTATGATATACAAAAATTACAAACACACCATATGGATTATACAACCAGAATTGAAAACAGTTTATGAACCCACTGAAATGCCTAGACAAGGCGCAGTTTGCTGCCATCGCCGAAGAGAATGTCCACACAGCGTACAACGTCAGAGAGGGGCGCTGGTTGCAGCCACCTCCACACCACCAGGCATCAGTGAAGTGGTAACCAGGCACAGACACAGATTGCTGCCAACGCACAAGAGCATTCACCAACAGCAGGCAACTTGCAGCCATCGCCCAATACTAATCCCGATAACACTCCGAAAGAAACTGCCAGTAACCACCCCACCATACAGATTGCTGTTTAACCTGTTCAACATATGATAGAAAGGAATTTCCATAACAAAATATCGAGTCATAAAGAAGAAGAAACAGCAAACACTCAGTATAGGACCTCCCCCTCACTCGACCCACAAGAAAGGAGAGCTCTCCACTCAATGTAAATCTCCCGTCACTCGGCCCACATAACTCGTGCTCTCTCATTCCAGCCAGCTGAACAATGAATTTGAGAAGTCCATTAACCTGCATAAAATATATATAACATATAGTAAATGTTAGGCAAAAATATATGTACCTCCTCCCCCCACTCAACCCACATTTCCAATAGCATCTATACTGGCTCACATCACTCAACCCTCCCTTCATAGGCTCCAGATTTTGTAAAAATTTGGGATCCATAATAGCTAATAGAATCTGAGAACAAAACCATCTGCAAGACAGCACCCTTTGTTAGAAAAAACCCTCCATATCTTCTCACCATCACTCAACCCTCAATGTAGGTAAACTCACACCACTCAAATTCCTTTCAACTGCAGCAGATTGGGACTGCAACAGGATTGTAGAAGGCAAGTTCCATTGCACCAAATACCAATTGTCACCTGCAGAAACTTTCATATTTTTCATAGAAAGGAGTCTACCCCAAACCATTTGGATGATAGAGTTAGTGACAACCTCTTCTGGTTTGAAAACCTTACTAAAGATTCTACTGTTTCTCTCCATCCAAATGTGGTAGATAGTGCAGAGAGAAGAGAGTTTCAAAATCACAGTTTTCAGAGAATTGTCATTGATGGATTCTCCTTCCTTCTCTCTTTTGTTCTAAGAACTAATTAGGCCTGGTAAATAGTTGTTTCGTAAGCTTAAGTGACCGAGTTTAACTGAAACTAATCTTGCTTAGCTTCTAAGATACAGAATTTTCTAAGCAATTGTAACTTAACGATACTCGTTTAAGTTAAGTACCTCATTTATGGTTTTCTAAATCAACTGAGTGTTCAATTCTCAAGTCAGAAAGGACGAATTTGAATTCCTTTCGATTTTCTTCATATTTCCCCTTCTTTGCACTAACCTTTTTTTTTTCTTTCCCAGCTCCGAAGAAGGAAGTTTCTCTGTAACTTTCTCCGTGCCTCTCCTTCCTCCTCTCTTTTGTTCTACGTACTCATTAGCTTAGGTACCAAATTGTTTCATAAGCTTAAGTGGCCAAGTTTAACTCTAGCTAATCTTGCTTAGCCACTAAGATAGTGAACTTTTTGAGTAATTGTAGCTTAACGATAATAGTTTAACATAAGCACCTCATTTAAGATTTTCTAAATCACCAAGGTATTCAATTCTCAATTTCACAAAAATTGAATTTGAATTCTCTTCGAATTTCCTCCTATTTCTCTTTCTTTTCTCTGACTTCTCTTCTAGCTCTCAAGAAGGAAAGTTTCTCTGTAACCCTCTCCGTCCTTCTGCTTCCTTCTCTCTTTTATCCTAGAAACTAATTAGCTTAGGTGAGTAATTGTTTCACAACCCTAAGTGGCGAAGTTTAACTCTAACTATCCTTGCTTGGCCTCTAAGAAAGAGAATTTTCTGAGTAATTGTAGCTCAATGATATTAGTTTAATATAAGAACTTCATTTAAGGTTTTTGAAATCGCCTAAGTGTTCAATTCTCGAGTCCAAAAGGTTGAATTTGAATTCCCTTTGATTTTCTTCCTATTCCTCTTTCTTTGCTCTAACTTTCTCTTCGAGCTCTCAAGAAGAAAGTTTCTCTGTAACTCTCTCCTTCCTTCTCCTTCTTTCTCCTTTGGTTCCAGAAACAAATTAGTTATGCTAACTAATTGTTTCATAAGCTTAAGTGGCCAAGTTTAACACAAACTAATCTTGCTTACCCTCTAAGAAAGAGAATTTTCTTAGTAATTTTAGCTTGACGATATTAGTTTTACTTCAGAAACTCATTTAACGATTTCTAAATCACCTGAGTGTTCAATTCTCAAGTCCAAAAGGATGAATTTGAATTTCCATTTTGTTCTTTTTTTTTTTTGGGTGGATAAGTCATAAAATTAAAGACGAAAACTTACACCACTACAAGGGGCATACCCCAGGCCCAAACCACAACTATACAAGAATTAAAAAAAGCCAAGGAAACAAGGCCAACCCTATAAAACCCCAGGAAAAAAATGCTAACCCAAAAATAAAAGAAAAAACAAAATAAAATTGCACACTGCAAAACTAGAGATCCCAAGCCTACTAGCAACAAAACAAAATGTGTTCATGGGCCGCATGCAAATCAGATGAGGAGCATGAACACACCCAGAAATCTAAGTAGCAAAAGACATACAAAATGAAAAAAGAAAAATCCATGTTCCCCGTGTACATCCCACACGGGTAAGCCAAAAGCAGTCACACACACTAAACAAAACAAACACATAAAGTAACGTCTTTCTTCACACCGGAGGCGCATATAGCAGCCATCACAACGAAACATGTCCAGCTTCAGGCACCACTCTAGCTGAAAACCAAAGCATGTAGCATCAACCAACGGGAACATTGCTGCCATCCCCATACAACCCGAACAATGTTCAGACTCTATAATAGACCCTGTCATCCAGCAGATATCAAGCAAGATTAAACGCTGATCAACAAAGTAGTATTCAAGAATGAGTGACATTTTACAGTTTACACCACACTTATAAATGCTCACTAAACTCAACCCACAAATATATATGCTCACATCACTCGAAACACACTGCTCCATATACCTGCAAAAGAAAAAAATACAGAAAATATATAATAACATGTTAGTTCCTCTCAATGTGGCTAGTGATTTTGGGGTAAGTGATTTTTATTCCTCACACTATTCTCAACCCTCATAACAAATGGCACAAACTCCTCATTCGGCTGCACAGTGATCCAAGCACCTACATCAATAACAAACATTAGGAAACCCCACAATGTATATGCTAAACCATCACTCAAACCACAATTTGTGAACTCTCATTTCTCACATCATCCGCCGCAAGCTTCAGCACAGTGTTGGGTAATCTCCATGAACTGAGATACCATCTGTCAGATTGGTGAGACTTCAAATTGGTGATATGCATTACCCTGAATCTAACCATATCCACAATACACTTTATAGCAACCTCTTCAGGGACCATATCCTTACTAAACACTCTATTATTCCTAGCAATCCACAACTGATACACAGTGCAAGTAAAAGCAAGCTTGGTAATAATGGTCCCTAAGGAATTCCCTTTAACAGATTTAGCAATGTGCTGGACCAAGTCACCCCAATGGATGGGAGGCCAATCAACATTTAGTTTACCCTTAATGCAAGACCACACCCTTTCCGAGAAAGGGCACTCAAAAAACAGGTGGTTGTGGTCTTCATAAGGGCACTGGCAGAAAACACAAGCAGTATTTTGGGTTACACCAAAAATTTGCAACCTATCCCCTGTATTTAATCTACCAAGAAAAGCCATCCATGCAACAAAGCTCACTTTTGGGATATTATGGGGACCCCAAATTAAATTAAACCAATCACAGTATCAAAATGCTGTCTCAATTGGTTCCAAGTAGACTGAATAGTGAAATGGCCAGAAGTTGCAGGACACCAACTCACATCATCAGACCCCCCAGTGGGGAGGAATGTGGGAGGAGTATTATCAATAAGGTCCATAAGCTCCCAGGAAGATGGAAATGGCCATCTCCAACTGGTACCTTCCACAATCTCACTGACCTTCGCGTCTATACCAAGGGCAGAGTCATATACAATCCTAGCACCAAACTTGTCCCAAACAGACCCAATAGGGTGCCAATTATCGAACCACAGAAAAATAGCAGAACCATCACCCACCCTATGCTTGATTAAGGGGTAAATAATAGGTCTAAGAGACAAGATTTTCCTCCAAACCCAGGATGGGTCATTTGGCACCCTAACTCTCCAAAAACTTCTACCTTTAAGGATATAAGACTTCACCCAGATGCACCACATAGAAGAGGAACCATATATGCTTAGCAATGGCAGCCTTATTCCACACAGTGAGGGACTTAAAACCCAACCCCCCTTCCTTCTTAGGAGAACAAATTCTATCCCAAGACACCTTAGCCCCGTACTTTTTTAACTCACAACCAGACCAAAAAAAGCTCTAAATAAACTCTCAATGGATCTAATGACCTTCTTTGGAAGAATGAACAAAGATGTCCAGTAAACTTGCATAGAGAAAAGCACAGATTGGATCAGTTGAGCACGTCCAGCATAAGTGAGACACTTATTTGTCCAGCTCTTAATCCTTTTGGTGATTCTCTCCACAAGTTGATCACAACCAGTGGCCTTAAGTTTTGTGGATACCAAAGGGACCCCCAAATACCTCACAGGTAAAGTGCCCACACTAAAGTTACAAACCCCAAGGATCTCATCTCTAAGCTGAATAGGACATCCAGAAAAGAAGATATGACTCTTGTTAGGGCTAGGGGACAACCCAAACAGGCTTGTAAATTCATCTAAACCTTGTTTGATGGACTGGATAGTGAACACATCCCCTTTACAGAAGATCATCAAATCATCTGCAAAGCATAAGTTAACAATCTTGGTTTTGTCACATCTCCAATGAAATTTGAAAGCCGGATGTGACGCCTTCTCAGCCAGAATTCTAGAGAGAATTTCCATGACAATAACAAAGAGGTAAGGAGACATAGGATCACCTTGTCTCAACCTCTTTCCCCCCTAAAATAACCATGCAGACTCCCATTTATGCAAATGGAATACGTGGGGCTAGTCATACAAGCTTTTTATCCAATGGACAATATTAGGGGGGAAACCCATCGCAGTAAGGACATCAAGAGCAAAGTCCCATCTAACATTATCATAAGCCTTCATAATGTCCACCTTCATAGTACACCTGGGAGAGGAAGAAAATCTATGATAGCCCCTCATAAGTTCCCGAGAAAGGAAGATATTATCAGCAATCCTTCTACCAGGGACAAAAGCTGATTGGATAGGGTCGATGAGATCAGGAAGGACAACTTTAATCCTATCAGCAATGATCTTAGAGATACATTTGTACAAAGTGTTGCAACAAGAAATAGGTCTAAAATCACCAACTTTTTCAGCATTGGGGATCTTCGGAATCAAAGCAATGGTGGTGCTGTTTAATTCCCGAAGAAGCTCCCCCGAAGTAAAAAACGATCTTATAGCTTCAACAACCTCTCTCCCCATAAAAAAAAAAAAAAAAAAAAAAAAAAAAAAAAAAAAAAACACAATCTCTTTCTGTAGGCCTTTTCTAGAAATGGGTTAGAGTGAGAAGCTCCCGCATCTCTCTAGAAACCTGCGTTTCTAGGGTTTCAATTCCTTATTGATTAAGATGACAGGAGTTAATGCGGTACTAAATACTAAGAGTCCTTTGGATCTACGGGTAAAGGATAAGGTGAGCATAGTTCATACGGAGGGTATAGTGAGTGATACACGAGGGTTTGTTAACAACAGATTTGGGGTTTTGAGTGCAGCGTCCATGGATCTGCCTTTAGATCATATAGATGTGGATGGATTGAAGCTTGGGCAGTCCAACGAAACCGAGGTTGTGGAGAAATCTTCTAATCAGGGAGAACGAAGGGCGATGAAACCCTCAAACTTTCAACAATTGGCCGATCGTATAGCGAGAATGAAAGACCCATCATCATCGATTATGACCTCGCCACCTATAGCGGGTTCATTATTTTCACCGCGATGGTCAGATCGTACGGATTTTGAAACCCCTTTGTTTCAAAATCTACCAGATAGTGTCCTGGTTGCTCGAAATAGGCTCGATGGTAAGAATCATGATGATAATCTTCTAGATCGACCCACAGATCTAGGGCTGGAAGTGAATACTGTCTCAGTCGAGGAGGTCCAAACTACTGAAGAGATTCCAGTGCAGTCGCCGATCCTCGGAGATGTTGGTCGCGAAGAGACGGCTTCCCGAAGGGGTGGGCTTTCAAATGTCAGAGGAGGTAGAGGGCAAGGAGGAGGCAGAGGTCAAGGCCCTTCGAAATCCTGGGCTGATGTGGCTGCATCATCATCGCGATCCAATATCCCGTTGAGGTATGTTCCCCCTATTCGGAATGATGGCTTTGTTAGTGTGAGCCTCCCCCCAAGACCCAACCCCTTAGAGAAATGGGATTCATGTCTGGTAGGGTACTTCCTGGACAAAGGGGTGGCTTATAATTACTTGAAAAATAGTGCGTTTGCTTTATGGAAAAACAAGGGTTTGAAGGAAGTTCTAGCAAATGGAGAAGGCTTCAGTTTCTTCATTTTTGAAAGCCCTGAATGTTGTAGTGCGGTCCTTGAAGGAGGGCCATGGTACATAGGTGGATCCAACCTTTTTCTGAAAAAATGGACTCGAATGATGATGCTTTCGAAGGAAAAAGCTACTACTGTTCCAGTCTGGGCTAAGTTCTTCAATGTGCCGTTTGAATATTGGGATAGTGATGGGCTGAGCCGGATTACAAGTGCCGTAGGTACTCCTCTGTTTATGGATCAACTCACTGAACAGGGGAGTAGAGTGTCCTTTGCCAGAGTCTGCGTGGAGGTTGAAGCAACATCCAATCTTCCGTCGATGTTTAAAGTAAATTGTGAAGATGCAGAAGCTGTAGTAAAAGTCGAATATCAGGGTTTACCCCCTAAGTGTGACCACTGTGTTGTTATTGGGCATGACACTACCAAATGTGTTAAGACCCAAGTGGCTGCCCTGTTAAACCTTCAGAAACAAACAGAAGACAACCCAGACCCGGGATGGGAAACTGTCAAAGCCAAGGGTAAGAGAAAGGTTGATGTACCTGAGACAGATACTCCTACAACTTCAAAGGAGGATGGCCTACCGAAAAGTGATGTAAGGCAGAGTATACAGCTAGAGCACATTCAGGAGGAGTCAGTGGAGATCGAAGGGGAAATTGTGGCTCAGGAAACTATCCCAGTACCATCGGCAGTGTCTACTCCAACTGAAGGGGAAATTGAGGTCCAAGAGATAGATGGCTTGAAGGCTTTGAAGAACAGTCTGATGGAGATTACCAGTTTGGTTCTTCCCAATGATGTAGAATTGCGGGCTAAAGTGGAAAATCTAGTGGAAACCACCCCTGGTAGTTCGGCCACTAAGAAGGCTCAAGGTGGCACTAAGGCAAAAGGGAGCTCCTCCGGCAAAGGCAACAAGAGCCAGAGGAAGAAACGCAGGTAAATCCCAGTTTATCTGGTTGTGGGTTCATAATTTTTGTGATTTCCTATGTCTTTAAAAATTGCATCTTGGAATGTTAGAGGATTTAATAATCCTCATCGACTGAAGGAGGTTAAAAATTTTTTGTTAAATGAAGACATTAAAATCTTGGGCATTTTGGAAACGAAAATAAAAGCCTTAAATGAACAGCAGATTTTTTCTGGTGTAAACAATTGGCCCTTTTTGACAAACTCACAACCTACTAAAACTGGGAGGATTTGCGTCTGCTGGGACCCAGATTTTTGTAAAGTTACACTGTTATCAGCTTTTGACCAATATATTTTTTGCGAAGTTCATGAATTTTCGTCTGATAACGTGTTTAAAATCTATTTTGTTTATGCTGATAATAAGCCTGACATTCGAAAAGAGTTTTTTGAGTTTATGGCTACGACTTCCCATTTGCTGTCCAATACTCCTATCATGTTCCTGGGGGACTTCAATGCTATAAGGTACCCATATGAGAAATCTGGGGGTTCTATTTTTTTTGGGTGAATAAGAGATAAAATAAAACAAGAAAATTTACACAGCTACAAGGGGCATACCCCAGGACCTAACACAGCTATACAGAGGACAGAACAAAAGCCAACAACCTGTTCACCATTCCTATAATCTAGCAATAGGAAGAGTGAACAAGAAATATAAACAATTATAACAACCTAGGCGAAGAGAGCAAACTGAAGCATAGATCCAGGAGGCTATGGTCTTGAAGAGAACCTCCTGCTACTGTAGCACCAAGCAAGAGAATCTGGACACTGTATCCACAAAAGGCACGAGCCAAAACAAAAAACAACATTCCCTACACATCCCGTAGGGCTAGGAATGAGAAACAAAAACAAAACTAAACTGTTAAAATGTGTGCAAGCCGAAACATGGTTACTAGGACAGCTATGAGGAATACAAAGAAGCACAAAAATACTCCTACACAGCCCGTAGGAATAAGCTAAACACACTGCAAAATTATGCAAAAAATGCAATGAAGAACAACTGATTTTCTCCCTCCTGTAGCACAGCAAGGCGCTAGCAGCAGCCATCACCATGGTACAGACACACCCTTCATACTGCCACCCGAATCTGTGCAGCATGTATCCAGCACCCTTCCACGCCAAAAACCAAGGATGCCAGCAGCACTTCCCTGCAACTGCACTGTACGCAGCACCACACCTCCTCACCAACAAGTGAACCTGTCGTAAATCATAAAGGAGAAGAAATAACAGACACACAATATAGGAGCTCTCCTCACTCGACCCACAACACAGTATGTCTCTCCACTCCATATATGATCTCACAACACTAGGCCCACAACTCACATGATACCTCGAAAGGATCAGAAGGGCATTATACTTGAAAGCTCCAAGAACCTGCACAAACCATATATAAGATATAATAAAAGTTAGCATAAAGTATGTGTATTGTCTCTCATCACTCAACCCACAATGTCTGGAAATATATAGGTAGCTCACAGCACTCAACCCTCCATACGGACCCATCAATGTAGGAGAAGATTTAGGATTCATGATAACCTGCAAAGGAGCACCCAGTTAGTAAACCCCACAGTAGTTGCTCACCATCACTCAACCCTCAATGTATGTAACCTCACATCACTCATTCTCCGGCCAGCTGCAATAGTATGGTGCTGCTGCAAGAGTTTGAGAGGAAGACTCCATTCCTCCAAAAGCCAATTATCACCTGCAGAAATTTTAACATTTTCCAATGAAAGAAGCCTACCCCTAACCATTTGGATAATAGAGTTAGTAACAACCTCTTCAGGCTTTTGGACCTTATTGAAGATCCTACTATTCCTCTCTATCCAGATGTGGTAGACAGTGCACAGAAATGATAGCTTAAGAATCACCATTTTCAAGGAGGTGCCACTGATAGATCTAACAGCAAAATCAACAGTTTCCAACCAAGGCAAAGAAGGCCAGTTAGATTTACTCTTGGCAAGGATACCACCCCAAATCCTAGAAGAAAATATGCATCTAAAGAAGAGATGAGAATGTGTCTCCTCAGGATCTTGACAGAAAGGGCAGCAAGGATTTGTAACAAGACCACAGGTATTGAGTCTATCACCAGTGTTAAGTCTCTCATTGATGGCTAACCAAACAATAAAACTAACCCTAGGGATTGAAGGGGGGCCCCAGATAAGTTTGGACCAAGTGACTTTGGGGCCCTTATCCCTCCAACAATCCCAAGCTGACTGGATAGAGAAGTCACCATCAGCCGCCAAATTCCAAAACGGAGTATCAGAAGAGCCAAGGGAAGGTAGGAAGGATAAAGGGGTAGAAGAGATCCACTCCTTTATCTCTTCTGGGGGCTCTATTAGCTGGTCTAGGG
Organism: Camellia sinensis; assembly: GCF_055761805.1. Lineage (NCBI taxonomy): Eukaryota > Viridiplantae > Streptophyta > Magnoliopsida > Ericales > Theaceae > Camellia > Camellia sinensis. The sequence continues at coordinate 128,639,826 of NC_138962.1, forward strand.
TCAAAGAGGAGTTTAATACATACATTCTGAAATCTGAATTGATTGATCTCTCTTACGGGGGTTGCCAATTTACATGGGCCAATAAGAGAACTAGTGGGGATTACATCGCAACCAAAATTGATAGAGTGCTGGTTAATGAGGCTTGGTTGGATACCTTTCCTGCCTCTTTTGCCACATTTTTACCCTCTGGCATATCTGACCACTCTCCTGCTGTGGTTAATGTCTCTGACAAGAAATCTTCTTTCAAGAAACCTTTTAAATATTTTGACTTTTGGGCCAACCATGAGGACTTCAATACTGTGGTCTCTAGAGTTTGGAATCAGTATATTTATGGAGTTCCTATGTATAGGGTGTGCCAAAAATTGAGATATTTGAAGCCTGAACTTAAGGCTAAGGCTCTGAACAAGAGAGACTTTAGTGACATATCTACTAGAGTCCAAACCTCTAAGGGTGAGCTCTTCTCTGCTCAACGTAAGCTGGATAAGGATCCGAGTAATTGTGAGTTGCAGAAAATTGAGCGCACCATCTTTAAGCAGCATGTTGACCTCCTTGCTGTTGAAGAGAGTTTGGCACTCCAGAAATCTCGTGTCCAGTGGCTTAGCCAAGGGGACAGAAATAGTAGCTTCTTCTTTAAAACCATAAAGGGGAATATCAATAGGGGTAAGATTTTGAATCTGGAGTTGATGGATGGCCATAAATCTTCTAAAATAGAGGACATCCAGAATGCTTTTACAATTTTTTTTGCTGGTTTGTTTGGTACCCCGTTTGATGACCAGTATAATGGTTCTGCTAGAATTCAGTCCCTGGTTACGACCTGTGTTTCTCCTGATCAATCTATTATGCTTGCGAGCCCGGTTACTGACCAAGAGATCAAGGATACTTTTTGGTCTCTTAAGACCAATAAGGCTCCCGGTCCTGATGGTTTCTCTGCAGGCTTCTTTAAGACATCCTGGGCTATTGTTGGGAAAGATGTTACCCAAGCCATTAGAACGTTCTTTGAGTCTGGCAAACTTCTGAATGAAGTTAATAGCACTATCATAGCTCTCATTCCCAAAGTCCCCAACCCAGCGAAAGTGGGTGACTTCAGGCCTATTTCTTGTTGCAACACCATCTATAAGTGCATTGCCAAGATCATAGCCAATAGGATTAAGTCCGTTCTCCCTGATCTTATTGACCCTGTTCAATCAGCTTTTGTTCAGGGTCGGAGAATTTCTGATAATATTTTCCTGTCTCAAGAGCTTATGAGGGGGTACCACAGGCACTCCCCTACTCCGAAGTGTGCTATGAAGGTGGATATAATGAAAGCTTATGATAGTGTGAGATGGGAGTTTATACTTGATATTCTTAAGGCTATGGCCTTTCCTCCTGTCATGATTTCTTGGATCAAGGCCTGCATTACTAGCCCTTCCTTTTCAATCTGCATCAATGGTAGCCTTCATGGCTACTTTAAAGGTGCTAGAGGCCTCAGACAAGGTGACCCCATGTCCCCTTACTTATTTGTTTTGGCCATGGAAATCCTTGCCAAAATCTTGGCGGAGAAAGCTAAGCACCCTCTTTTTAAGTTTCATTGGAAGTGCGACAAGACTAAAATCATTAATCTTTGCTTCGCTGATGATCTTATGATCTTTAGTAGGGGTGATGCCTCTACTGTTAAGCTCATTATGGAAGGCCTTGAGGAGTTTTCATCCTTATCTGGCCTAATTCCTAATCCCAGCAAAAGTAACATCTACTTTTCTGGTTGTGATTTGGAGTTGAGAGGTTCTATTCTTGAGATTGCTAAGTTTAATGTTGGGACTCTTCCTGTTAGGTACCTTGGAGTCCCCTTAATTACCACTAAGTTGAGGGCTGCTGATTGTGGTTCTCTCATTGATAGGATCACCAAAAGAATGAAGAGTTGGACCAATAAAGCTTTGTCTTACGCTGGTAGAAGCCAGCTCATTCAATCCATTCTCTTCTCTATGCAAGTGTACTGGTCCTCCCTTTTCATCCTTCCCAAGAAGGTCATCCGGGAGATTGAGAGTATTCTTAGAGCTTTCCTTTGGTCTGGTACTGATCTTAAAACTCATAGTGCCAAAATTGCCTGGGATTCTGTGTGTGCTCCGAAAAACGAGGGAGGTTTGGGCTTTAAATCATTAGAAATTTGGAATAGAGCGGCCATAGCTAAACACATTTGGTTTTTGTTTTCTGGTGGTGAGGGATCGATGTGGTGTCAGTGGGTCAAATCCTATTTATTAAAGGGAAAGAGTTTCTGGATAGTTAAGATTCCAAATGATCCCTCTTGGGTGTGGCGGAAATTATTGTCTCTTAGGAAGTGGGTTTCCCCACTGATTAAGCATAAGATTGGGTGTGGGGACACCACCTTCCTTTGGTTTGATAATTGGCACCCCATTGGTCCTCTTTGGAACAAATTCGGGGACAGAATTATTTACGATTCTGCCCTTAACAGTGATACAAAAGTCAGTAAAATCATTGAGGGGTCTTCTTGGAAATGGCCTTTTCCCAACTCATGGGAAATTCAGGAGCTAATCTCCTCTACTCCTGAGTGCTTTCATCCTAATCCTTCCAACACTGATCAAGCTATTTGGAATCTTACCACTGATGGTAAGTTTTCCATTCAATCAGCTTGGAACCATTGGAGAAAGAAATTCGATAAAGTGGTTTGGCATAAGCTTGTGTGGGGCCCTCACAGAATCCCTAAAGTCAGCTTCATTGTTTGGGTGGCTCTCCACAATAGACTTTACACTGGTGATAGACTCCGTATGTTTGGCCTGTCTACTTGTTCTCAATGCCCCTTTTGCCTCCACCTGGAGGAAAGCCACTCCCATCTATTCTTTGATTGCATATTCTCTAGTAGAGTTTGGTGTGCCATTGAAGCTGCTTGTAACATTAAGTGGCCTGTCCTTGGCTGGCCTGAGAGTGTTATTTTTGCTTCTAAGGAGACTAGAGGTTACTCTTTGAGGGCGAATATCATTAGTAATGCATTCTTGTGTACTGTTTACATGATCTGGATTGAGAGAAATAACAGAATCTTTAACAAAGAGCTAAAACCTGAAGAGGTGGTCATTAAATCTGTTATCCAAATGGTTAGAAATAGAATGCTGTCACTTAAGAATATTCCTAGATCCAATGGTGACAAATGGTTTCTAGACAAATAGAGTCTGCCGGAGACAATTCTGAAGCCCCATAGCATCAGAAATGGGAGGGCTGCTGAGTGATGTGAGTTCACTAAATGTGGGTCGAGAGATGGTGAGCTTATATGAGAGTTTATGTACTTAAACTTTTTTTCTTTTGCAGGTATGCTCGGGTGTCCCAAGTGGATCTATCTATCTTTGAGGGTCGAGTGATGAAAGTTACTTTATATGTTCTCCAATTACTTGTGGGTCGAGTGATGTTAGCCATAAACAAATTTTTACTAATGACTATATATACTGTAAATTTTTATGTGCAGGATAAGGAAGCTAATTTCGAGTGGTGTGAGCCCCTAAACTGTGGGCCGAGTGTTGAGAGATCATACATTGAGTGTGCTGTTACTATGATTGGTCCTTGGTATCACTGGATATACTCACTTCTGACTTCTTCTACAGGGTCTATTACAATGTTTGAGCAATATGGTGGCTGCCTGGATAGGGATACGTGCTACGCGTCTGAAGGATGTAGCTGTTACGCAACTCCTATGCTGGGCAGATCAGGTTGCTGTGAGTACACTAAAATGTTTGAGTTCTGTTGGGGCTGTATGAACTGTTTTGGGTTCGATGGCACTATGGGTGGTCGTGTTTTCTGGCAAATGTTGATGGCTGCTTATAGCGCCTTTGTGGGTACTTGTCTTTCGTTTACTTTTATTTTATTTGAATGTGTATGGACTATGAGTGTTTTGCTTGGTTGTCACTCCTTTTGGCCTAACCGTGTGGGCTGTACATGGTTTAGCATGAGTGTTCTTCTTTCCTGTCATTTTAACTCATTACGGTTGGACATTATAAATGGTCTGCTGTGTTTAATTCCTTTTGGCCTATCCGTGCGGGATGTGCACGGCATTTCTGGTTTGTTGTTTTGTGGGTTTCGTACTGTGGACTTTGGTAAGCCTGGTTGCTGTGCTTGGTATTCTCTCAACAGGTTCCTCTTTTGCATAGGACCAATATCTGTGGATAGCATCCTAGGTTCTCTGATAAATGGGATAGCCACGGGTTGGGCTTCTGTTTCTTTGCTTACTGTGACCGCTGGAAATGTCCAGAATGGGAGGAACCTTTTGCTTCTTATTTATTTGACTATTTGGTTGTCAAAGCCTGATGAATGCTTGTTTATTTTTAGGTCTTATGCTTTAACTGCGGGATGTGCATGTTTAAGCTGGTCTGTTTGGTCCCGAACCTGTCTGATTGTGTTCATCTTTCCCATATGTTTATTATGGGACACATGAACATTTTTGTAAGTTCGGGTTTGTGTCGGCGTTGATCTAGGTTTTTTTGTTTTTTTTTTGTTTCTTGTTTTTTCGTTTTGTTGTTTTTGTTTTGTTTTTGGTTAGGGCCTGGGGCATGCCCCTTGTAAATGTGTATTCTTCTTGTTTTTATTTATGTCTTATTCACCCAAAAAAAAAAAAAAAAAAAAACCCTCTCTCCCCACAATGTCCCAAGCTTTCAGAAAAAAACCCCGCAGAATACCCATCAGGACCAGGAGCTTTGTTAGCTTTTAGAGACTTAAAAGCAGCAATGATCTCAGTCTCCGTAACCTCCCTAGCAAGAATTCGATATTGAGTTTCAGACACTCTTTTGGTGATAAGGCTACTAATTCTAGCATACCCATTATACTGGCCTTCAAAAGGTTTCCCAAACAAGTTAGTGAAGTAATCCACAAAAGAAGCATGAATCTCAGCACATTTAGTCACTCTATCCCCATTAGGGAGCACAACACTATTGATCCGCCCCTTGTTAACATTACCCTTAACAGTTCTAAAGAAGAACTTGGAGTTCCTATCACCTAACCCTAACCATTGGACACGAGATTTCTGATGGGCAAGACTCTCCTCAGCTTTAATAAGGTCAACATACTGCACATAAGCAGCCCTTTCCGCCTCCTGAAGAGTTAAATTTAAAGGATTTTTATCAAGCTTAATCTGAGAATTAAGAAGATGATCCTTAGCAACTCCAACACGAGTGGAAATCTCACTATATTCCTTCTTGTTCAACTCTTTAAGAGAAATTTTCAGGGTTTTAAGCTTTTGACAGATCTGGAACATAGGAGAGCCCCTGATGTATTTCCTCCAAACATCATACACTCTGGGGAGGAAATCACAGTGGTCCGCCCAAAAATCAAAAAACTTAAAAGGTTTTTTAAACTTGGCTATCTCACCTCCAAATTTCACAATCACAGGAGAATGATCAGAAATACCAGGAGGCAAGAAAAGAGCATACGAGTTAGGGTTAACGGTTAACCACCTCTCATTTACAAGAACTCTATCAATTTTAGAGGTAATAAAATTGCCACCCCCGCGCTTGTTAGACCAAGTAAATTGACACCCTTTATAGCAAAGGTCATCCAACTCAGAGATAATGAGATAATGAGATAATGAGTGGTTATCACAGGAATTCCAAAATTCCTAAGTGTGCTATGAAAGTGGACATAATGAAAGCTTATGATAATGTGAGATGGGAGTTTATTCTTGATGTCCATTTATGCCTTGGATTTCCCCCCCCCATTATGATAACCCGGATTAAGGCTTGTATGACGAGTCCCTCGTTCTCGATCAGCATAAATGGTAGCCTTCATGGGTATTTCAAAGGGGCTAAAGGGCTCCGACAAGGAGATCCGATGTCCCCTTATCTGTTTGTTCTAGCTATGGAAATTCTAGCTAGAATTCTTACTGAAAAAACCAATGATCCTCTATTCAAGTTCCACTGGAGGTGCGATAAAACTAAGATTGTCAATCTTTGCTTTGCTGATGACCTTATGATTTTTAGTAGAGGTGATCCTGCTACTGTTAACCTCATTATGCAAGGCTTAGAGGAGTTCAAAATGTTTTCTGGTCTCACCCCTAGTCCTACCAAGAGCAATATATACTTCTCGGGGTGTAGTCATGAGCTTAAAGAAGATATTCTTCGTATTGCTAAGTTTTTTGAGGGCACTCTTCCGATGAAATACTTGGGTGTTCCTTTGATTACTACTAAGCTTAAGGCCACTGATTGTCAAATTCTGATTGAGAGGATCGCGAAGAGGATTAAGAGTTGGACCAATAAACTTCTTTCGTATGGGGGTAGAGCTCAACTTATCCAATCCATCCTTTTTTCAATGCAAGTTTATTGGTCTTCGCTCTTTATTCTTCCTAAAAAGGTTATTAGAGAGATTGATAGTCTATTGAGGTCTTTTTTCTGGTCCGGTGTTGAGTTGAAAAAGCACAGTGCTAAGATAGCCTGGGACTATGTGTGTAAGCCTAAAAATGAAGGAGGTTTAGGTTTCAAATATATAGGAGTTTGGAACAGGGCTGCTATTGCTAAGCATGTGTGGTTAAGTCCTATGTGGTGCCAATGGGTTAAGTCCTACTTACTCAAAGGCAATAGTTTTTGGCATGTTAAAATGCCTAGTGACCCCTCATGGGTCTGGAGGAAAATTTTGTCTCTAAGAAAGAACATCTTTCGCCATATTAAGTTCAGGATTGGCAATGGGGAGAAGGTGTTTTTGTGGTTTGATAATTGGCACCCTATTGAATCTTTATGGGATAGATTTGGGCATAGGATTTTGTATGACACGGGCCTTCCTCTTGACTCAAAACTCAGTGCTATTATCTCTAATAATGGTTGGAAGTGGCCTATTGAGAATTCCTGGGAAATTAAGGAATGGATCTCCTCCACCCCCCCTTCATTAATGCCTTGTAGGGATACCCAGGATAAACCTGTTTGGGACTTGACTATTGATGGTACGTTTACTATACGATCCGCGTGGAATTGTTGGAGGGATAAGGGCTCTAAAGTTCCTTGGGCTAACCTAGTTTGGGGGCCTCCCTCCATTTCTAGGGTTAGTTTCGTGTTTTGGTTGGCTATACATGAGAGATTAAATACGGGGGATAGATTGAAGTTGTTTGGCATTATTCCTAATCCTATTTGCCCCTTATGTCAAGCTCCTGAGGAGAATCACTCCCACTTATTTTTTAGGTGTATGTATTCTTCCAGGATTTGGGGTGCCATTCAGGTCAAATGTAATATTAGTTGGCCCCATTTACCTTGGCAGGAGACTGTGATCTATGCAACTGAGTTCATCAAAGGTAAGTCCTTGCAATCTTCCATCATAAAACTCTCTTTTCTCTGCACTGTTTATCACATCTGGCTTGAGAGAAATAGGAGGATTTTCAGCAAGGAAAGTAAACCTGTGGATACTGTAACTAATTTTATTGTTCAAATGGTTAGAGGTAGGATGCTTTCTGTGGACAATTTAATTAACTCTGCAGGTGATCCCTGGTACTTATATCAATGGAATCTTCCTTCTACAATATTGAAGTTGTCTCAGGCTAACAATGCTGGGAGCAGCTTGAGTGTGGAGAGTGCACCTATATTGAGGGTTGAGTGAAGGTGAGCATATATTGTGGGATTTCTAATGTGGTTTCTCTTTGCAGATTGTTATTATGGTTGCTTGCATTCAAAAGTTGCTGTCTTTCCTATCCTCAGCATTTTCGGTCACTTTCTTGTGTGGGCCGAGTGTAGAGAGCCTATATACATTCTCCCTAAAATGTGGGTTGAGGGATGTGAGACTATATATTTGGTTTTCTCTAATTGCTATTATATATTATATTCTTTATATGCAGGTTAAGGAAGCTTTCACATTCAGTTCAGTGACCATTGTGAGTGAGATTGTGAGTAGAGGGCCTAGTGATGTGAGTAGATATAAAGAGTGGAGTTCTGTTATTAGTTGTGGGTTGAGTGGTGGGAGGTCTCTCATATTTAGTATGATTTTCCTTCTGCTCTATGATCAAAGTTGTAATATTGGCATTTACCTCTTGTATCTCGCTCAACAGGTTCATATGCTCATGTATTGGTGGTGTGGAGGTGGCTGTAAACTGCGCCCTTCTTGTAATCTGATTTCGGTTGGATGCTGCTTCTCAACTATGGCTGCAAATGGCGCCGTGATTAGTGGGTTTACAAGTTGCTTTAATATTTGGATGTTCATCAGGCATTTAGAAGAGTGTATGAGTAACGAGGTGATGGCTGCTCTCAGCGCCTTGCTGTGTTACAGGTTACGCTGGTTCTTGGCAGATTCTTTTTGGAATGGGGCTGTTTCTGCAGTTCTTCTTCACTGTTTCGGCAGTTCCAGCCTGCTACATCTTGATCAGTTATACAGAATGGCATGGAGGCATGGTGGCTGTTTGTTGTGTACATTCAGTAGTCTCTTGTATTGTTTGTTCATTATTTTATTGTGTAATTTCTCCTACCCCTACGGGCTGTGTAGGTGGAATTTAGTGCATTTCGTTAGGTTGTGTTATAGGTATTCTAGCAAATGGTTGGGATGTGTCTGTTTTGATATTCTCATTAGTTTCTCTTGGGGTTTTTATTTTGTATGATAATGCTACAAGTGCCTAGTCCTATGGACTGTGAAGGTCGGGTTCTTTGCTGCTGTGCTCTCTTAGCTGGGACGGTCTTGTGTGGGATGCTGGTTTTTTATTCTGTTCACATGGACTTTGTTCATCCCGTTTGGCTTTTCCTCGAGCTTCGGATGTAGTGTCTCTCGGCCTTGTATAGTTTTGTGTTTTGTGCCGAGGTTAGTGCGGGGTTTTGTTTGTAGGGCCTGGGGTATGCCCCTTGTAATTGTGTAAATCTTTCTGTTTTATTTTATTTCTTATTCACCCAAAAAAAAAACTCAGAGTCCAAAACCGTGCTGTTAAACACATCATGACCACGACTCCACACCTCCTTCCCCCCCACTTTCTCATGAGGAAAACGGATAGCATTAAAGTCACCAAGAAATACCGAAGGGTAAAGCAATTTTCTTTAGATCAAAAAATAAGGGAATTCTCAAATCATGCTTATTTTCTGCATATACAAACGTAGAGAAGAAGCTGAAATCATTTTCAAAAACAATCACTTCAACAAAAATAAACTGGTTTGATTTTTGAACCAACAAAATATCGCATAAATTTGGGTCCCAGCAAACCCAAACTCTAGCTGTCCATTTTGTTCTAATTTCTCTTTCTTTGCTCTTACTTTCTCTTCTAGCTCTCAAGAAAATAGTTTCTCCGTAACTTTCTCCGTCCTTCTCCTTCCTTCTCTCTTTTGTTCTAGAAACTAATTAGCTTAGGTAGCTAATTAGCTTAGGTAGCTAATTGTTTCGTAGGATTAAGTGGCCAATTTTAACTCAAACTAAGGCCTCTAAGAAATGGAATTTTTTGAGTAATTGTAGCTTAACGATACTAGTTTCACATAAGCACCACATATAAGGTTTTCTAAATCACCTACGTGTTCAAATCTCAACCCAGAAAATGATGAATTTTAATTCCTTTTGATTTTCTTCATATTTCTCTTTCTTTTCTATAACTTTCTCTGCTAGCCCACAAGAAGAAATTTCTCTGCAACTTTCTCTGTCCTTCTCCTACCTTCTTTCTTTTGTTCTACGAACTAATTAGGTTTGGTAACTAATTGTTTCCTAAACTTAAGTGGCCAAATTTAACTCAAACTAATCTTGCTTAGCCTCTAAGAAAGCTTCTCTATAACTTTCTACGTCCTTTCTCATTCCTTCTCTCTTTTATTCTAGAAACTAATTAGCTTAGTCATAAACTTATGTCGCCAAGTCTGACTCGAACTAATCTTGCATAGCCTCTAAGAAATAGAATTTTCTGAGTAATTGTAGCTTAACGATGTTGGTTTAACTTAAGCACCTCATTTAAGGTTTTCTAAATCACCTAAGTGCAAGACCAAAAGGTTGAATTTGAATTCCCTTTTATTGTCTTCCTGTTTCTCTGACTTTCTCTTCTAGCTCTCAAGAAGAAAGTTTCTCGGTTACTTTCTCTGCCCTTCTCTTTCATTCTCTCTTTTGTTCTAGAAACTAATTAGCTCAGACAACCAATTGTTTTCATAACCTTAAGTGAGGAAGTAGAACTCAAACTAACCTTGCTTTGCCTCTAAGAAAGAGAATTTTCTGAGTAATTCTAGCTTAACAGTATTAGTTTAACTTAATCACCTCATTTAAGGTTTCTAACTCACCTAACTGTTCAATTCTCAGGACCGAAAGTGTGAATTTGAACTCCCTTTGATTTTCTTCCTATTTCTCTCTTTCTTTTCTCTGACTTTCTCTTCTATCTCTCAAGAAGATAGTTTATCTTGACTTCACCTTCCTTCTTTCTTTTGTTCCAGGAACTAATTTCTTAGGCAACTAATTGTTTCATAAGCTTAAGTGGCCAAGTTTAACTCAAACCAATCTTGCTTGGCCTCTAATAAAGAGATTTTTCTAAGTAATTCTAGTTTAACGATATTAGTTTAATCTAAGCACCTCATTTAAGGCTTCCAAAATCATCTAAGTCTTAAATTCTCAAGTCCAAAAGGATGAATTTGAATTTCTTTTGATTTTCTTCCTCTTTCTCTTCCATTTCCCTGACTTTCTCTTCTAGCTCTCAAGAAGAAAGTTTCTCTATAACTTTCTCCGTCCTTCTCTCTTTTGTTCTAGAAACTAATCAGCTTAGCTAACTAATTTTTTTACAAGCTTAAGTGGCCAAGTTTAACTCAGACTAACCTTGCTTAGCCTCTAAGAAAGACAATTTTATGTGTAATTGTAGCTTAACGACATTTAAGGTTTTCTAAATCACCTAAGTGTGCAATTCTCAAGTCAAAAATGATGAAGTTGAATTTCCTTTGTTTTTTTTTCCTATTTCTCTTTCCTTTCTCTAACTCTCTCTTTTGGCTCTCAAGAACAAAGTTTCGCTGCAACTTTCTCTGTCCTTCTTTCTTTTTTTCTAGAAGCTAATTAGCTTAGGTAACTAATTGTTTCGTAAGCTCAATAATTGGCCAAGTTTAACTCAAACTAACCTTGCCTAGCCTGTAAGAAATGGAATCTTCTGTGTAACTATAGCTTAATCATGTTAGTTTAACTTAAGCAACCCATTAAATATTTTCTAAATCACCTTAGTGTTCAATTCTCACGTCCAAAATGATGAATTTGAATTCCCTCTGATTCTTTTTTGTTTTCTTTTCCTTTCTATTTCTCATTCTTTTCTCTAACTTTCTCTTCTTTTTTTTGGGTGGATAAGTCATAAAATAAAAGGCAAAAAACTTACACCACGACAAGTGGCTTACCCCAGGCCCTAACCAAAACCCTATACAATAACCAAAAGAAAGCAAAAAGACTAAGCCAATCCAAGATTACCCAGAAAAACTAACGACCAAACCATAATCTAGCTGGACAAAATAAAGAAAATAAGCCAAAAACTAAACTGAAGCAACCATACATAATAAGAAGCACCCAAAGTGTGTTCATGTGCCGCATGAAAATGTGATGAGGAACATGAACACACCCGATATCTAAGTAGCAAAAGTTGGATGAAAAAACATAAAACCCATGTACATCCCACATGGGTAGGCAAAAATATCAACACACACTAAAGAAAACAAACATAAAGGGAAGTCACTCTTCACACACGAGGCGCATATAGCAGCCATCAACACAATCATAGTAGACCAAAGACGCCTCTTGCTTGCATCTGCACAAAACCAGCCTGCTCTAGACAATGAATCAGAATTGTTTACCAAATCAGCCAATCTCCAGACCACAACATCCACATAAACAGTTTGCTGCCATCCCAGGCAACCCGAACAGTATCTAGACATTGTAGTGGACCCTGTCAACCAGCAAATACCCAAAAGTATTAAGAGCTCATCAACAGGAGAACATACAAGAATCAATGACGGATTACTCGGTATACCACACATATATATGCTCACTACACTCAACCCACAATTATATAAACTCACATCACTCGGAAAATAATGCTCCTTGTACCTGCAAAAAAAAGAAAAGTCACAGGTGCTACATAAAAACATGTTAGTTTCTCTCAATGTGGCTAGTGATATTGGGGTGGGTGATTGTCTACTCCTCACACTATACTCGGCCCTCAGATTATGGGGCAAACACTCAACAAACAACTTGCCAGACATCCAGGTACCTATAACAATAACAAACATTAGGAAACCATGTATTTGCTAACCATCACTCAACCCACAATTTAGGATCTCTCATTCCTTACAGCAGCTACCGAAGGCTTCACCATAGTATGGGGAAGTCTCCATGATTGGAGACACCAACTATCAGTTTGGTGGGACTTCAGATTGGTAATATGCATTACCCTGAACCTTACCATATCCACAATACCCTTTATAACCACCTCTTCCGGGACCATATCCTTGCTAAACACTCTGTTATTCCTTGCAATCCACAACTGGTAGACAGTACAGGTAAAAGCAAGCTTAGTGATAATAGCCCCAAGAGATTTGCCTTTCACAGATTGAGCAATGAGCTGGACCAAATCATCCCAAGGTATAGAGGGCCAGTGCACATTTATTCGACCTTTAATGCAAGACCACACCCTTTCCAAGAATGGACACTCAAAGAAAAGGTGATTGTGGTCCTCACAATGATGCTGGCAGAAAACACATTTCACAGATAGGGTTACACCAAAAGTTTGCAACCTATCCCCAGTATTTAATCTGCCAAGAATAGCCATCCACACCACAAAGCTCACCTTCGGGGTATTATAAGGGTCCCAAAGGAGAGTAGACCAATTCACAAGATCAAAATGTTTCCTCAAATAGTGCCAAGTAGATTGGATAGTGAATTGGCTATTGGAAGCAAGACACCAACTAACATCATCAGACCCACCAGTGGGGAGGAAAGTAGGGGGAGTGCTATCAATAAAGATCTATAAGCTCCCATGAAGAGGGAAAAGGCCATCTCCAAGAATTACCCTCCACAATCTCACTAACCTTAGCATCTATACCAAGAGCAGAATCATACACAATTCTAACACCAAATTTGTCCCACAAAGAACCCATAGGGTGCCAATTATCAAACCACAAAAAAACCGTAGATCCATCTCCCACCCTATGTTTGATTAGAGGGTAAATGATAGGTCTAAGAGAGAGGATCTTCCTCCAAACCCAAGAAGGGTCATTTGGCACCCTAACTGTCCAAAAACTCCTACCTTTCAGAATATAAGACTTAACCCAAATACACCACATTGACTGCTCTCCCCCAGAGAAGAGGAACCAGACATGTTTGGCAATGGCAGCCTTATTCCACACAGTGAGGGACTTAAAACCCAGCCCCCCTTCCTTCTTAGGAGAGCAAATTCTATCCCAAAAAACCTTAGCCCCATGTTTTTTTAGCTCACACCCAGACCAAAAGAAAGCTCTAAACAAACTCTCTATAGATCTAATGACCTTCTTTGGAAGGATGAATAAAGAGGTCCAGTAAACTTGCATAGAGAATAGAACAGAGGTAAAGAAGTCACCAACTGTATCTCAGGTAAACCAGCATATAAAGAACAAGTCCTCTGGCAAAGGTAGCAGCAGCCAGAGGAAGAAGAAGAAGTAACCAGTTTCAGTTGGTTGTGGTTGTCTTTTGTCACCTCTCTTTTTTGTATCCTTATGACTGTAAAAATTGCTTCATGGAATGTTAGAGGTTTGAATGATCCCTCTAAACAAAAAGAAGTTAAGAATTTTGTGGCTAAAGAAAATGTTCATGTCATAGGAGTTTTGGAAACTAAAATAAAGCAAATCAATGAGAGGAAAATCTGTGGTAAATGTTTTGGTAACTGGTCTATGCTCTCCAATTCACAACCAACTGAAACTGGGAGAGTCTGGGTGTGCTGGAACAATGTTTTTTGTGATCTTCAACTGATTTCCATGTCAAATCAGCATATTTTGTGTAAAATTCTTGACTTGGCTACAAATGAATATTTCTTTGCTGTATTTGTCTATGCTGAAAACAAGCACACTTTGAGGAAAGTATTTTTTGATAAAATGTTTAACATCTCCCGTGCTAAGTCCAAAATTCCTTGTGTTTTTTTGGGTGATTTTAATGCTATAAGATACCAACAGGAAAAAATTGGGGGTTCTCCTTCCTGGACTTCTGAAAATGAGGAGTTTAATACTTATATTAACGCATATGAATTGGCTGATCTATCTTATGGTGGATGCCAATTCACATGGGCTAATAAAAGAAGCGAGGGAGCTTTCATAGCTACCAAGATTGACAGAGTTCTGGTTAATGAGGCCTGGCTGGATAAGTTTCCTGAGTCTACGGCTACTTTTCTCCCGGCTGGTATTTCTGATCACTCATCTGTTGTGGTCAACATCAGTGATAACAGTAGCTCCTTTAAGAAACCTTTCAAATATTTTGACTTCTGGTCCCATCACCCAGATTTTCTGAGCACTGTTTCAAACACCTGGTCTCAATATATTCGTGGTGTCCCTATGTTCAGAGTTTGTCAGAAGTTAAGACAACTCAAAGCCAGCCTTAAGCTTCTTAATAAAAAAGATTTTAGTGATCTGTCCACTCGTGTCCTCATCTCTAAGGCTAGTTTGGATCTTGCTCAAATTAACCTTGATAAGGATCCTTTGAACTGTGAGCTTCAATCTAAGGAGAGAGAGGAGCTGAAAAGATACATTGACCTTAGCAATTTGGAAGAGTGTCTTGCTCTTCAAAAATCCAGAGTCCAATGGCTTGGTCTTGGGGATAGGAATAGCAGCTTCTTTTTTAGGTCTGTGAAGAGTAATATTAATAGAGGTAAAATCATGAGTGTGGTTATGGAAGATGGTACTAAGTCCACTAAGATAACTGATATTCATGATACTTTTGTCCAGTTCTATACCAAGTTGTTTGGTACCCCTATCTCGGGGGAGTACAATGGTCTTGAGCGCATTAAATCTTTGGTTAATAAAAAGGTTTCCAATTCTCAATCGGCTCTTTTGGCTAAACCTATTTCGGAGGCTGAAATCAAGGAGGTTTTTTGGTCTCTCAAAGCCAATAAAGCTCCTGGCCCTGATGGGTATTCAGCTGGTTTCTTCAAAAGCTCGTGGGATATTGTTGGGAAGGAGGTTACCCTTGCCATTAAGTCATTTTTTGACTCTGGTAAACTCCTCTCGGAGATCAATAGCACCATCATTGCCCTTATTCCCAAAATTCCTAATCCTATGAATGTTGGTGACTATAGGCCTATTTCTTGCTGCAACACCATCTATAAATGCATTGCCAAGATAATAGCCAATAGAGTCAAATTGGTGCTTCCTGATCTTATTGATCTTGTGCAATCTGCTTTTGTCCAGGGTAGAAGAATCTCGGACAACATCTTTCTGTCCCAAGAGATTATGAGGGGTTACCACCGGAGTTCCAAAACTCCGAAGTGTGCTATGAAAGTGGACATCATGAAAGCCTATGATACTGTGAGATGGGAGTTTATTATTGACATCCTCATAGCTATGGACTTTCCTCCTTGCATGATAAATTGGATCAAAGCTTGTATGACTAGTCCTTCTTTCTCTATTTGCATCAATGGTAGTCTTCATGGGTACTTTAAAGGGGCTAGGGGCCTTAGGCAAGGTGACCCGATGTCCCCTTATCTTTTTGTGTTGGCTATGGAGGTTTTGGCTAGAATTCTTGCTGAAAAATCTAGAAACCCCCTTTTTAAGTTCCATTGGAGATGTGAGAAGACTAAAATTGTAAATTTGTGTTTTGCTGATGACCTTATGATCTTCTGTAGAGGGGATCCGGGGACTGTCCATCTCATCATGCAAGGTTTGGAGGAATTTAGGAACTTGTCCGGTCTCACTCCTAATCCTAATAAAAGTAACATTTACTTCTCTGGTTGTAGTAATGAGCTTAGAGCTGACATATTACAAATTGCCAAATTCACTGAGGGCTCCCTCCCTGTGAAATATTTGGGTGTGCCTCTGATCACCACTAAGCTCAAAGCGTCTGACTGCCAAATTTTGGTTGATAGGATGACTAAAAGGATTAAAAGTTGGACCAATAAATTGCTATCTTATGCTGGTAGAGCCCAACTCATCCAGTCTATTCTCTTCTCGATGCAAGTTTATTGGTCTTCTATCTTTATTCTTCCTAAGAGGGTTATCCGCGACATTGAAAATCTGCTCAGATCTTTCCTTTGGTCTGGGACGGATCTGAAAAAGCATAGTGCTAAAATTGCTTGGAAGCATGTTTGCAAAAAAAAAAATGAGGGTGGGCTTGGTTTTAAGGATATGGAGGTTTGGAATAGAGCGGCTATAGCCAAACATGTTTGGTATCTGTTTTCGGGTGGGGAATGTTCAATGTGGTGTCAATGGGTTAAGTCCTACTTGCTTAAGGGTAAGAGTTTTTGGGGTATTAAGTTGCCCAGTGATCCTTCCTGGGTTTGGAGGAAACTTTTATCGCTTAGGGATTTAGTCTTCCCTATTATCAAATTCAAACTTGGCAATGGTGAAAATGTGTTCCTCTGGCATGATAATTGGCACCCCTTTGGTTCGCTTTTGCTTCGGTATGGTCCTAGAATTTTGTATGATACCAACCTTCCTGACAATTCTAAGGTTAGTTCAATCATCTCAAATGATTCTTGGAAATGGCCTTTTCCTAACTCTTGGGAGATACAGGAATGGATCACGCCCACCCCCTCTTCTCTTAAACCTTCCATTGGTTCCCCTGATATTCCTGTGTGGAGTTTGACTTCTGATGGTTCCTTTTCTATTCACTCTGCTTGGGATTGTTGGAGGGACAAGGGCCCTAAGGTTACCTAGTCTAATCTTGTTTGGGGTCCTCCTGTCATTCCTAGGGTTAGTTTCATTGTATGGCTAGCCATCCATGAGAGACTTAACACTGGGGATAGACTCCAAATCTTTGGTCTTCTTACCAACCCTAGCTGCCCTTTATGCTGTGCCCCTGAGGAAAACCATTCCCATCTGTTCTTTAGGTGTCACTACTCCTCTAGGATTTGGGCTGTTGTCCAAGCTAAGTGTAATTCCCACTGGCCTCCTTTGCCCTGGTTGGAACTTGTTGAGTTTGTTACTAAATCCATCAATGGTAAATCTCTGAAATCTATGATTATGAAACTCTCTTTTCTCTGCACTGTCTACCATATTTGGATGGAGAGAAATAGTAGAATCTTTAGTAAGGTCTTCAAACCTGAAGAGGTTGTTACTAACTCTATCATCCAAATGGTTAGGGGTAGACTCCTTTCTATGGAAAATGTGAAAGCTTTTGCAGGTGACAACTGGTATCTGGATCAATGGAACATTCCTTCTACAATCTTGTTACAGTCCCAAACTGCTGTAGCCGAAAGGAATTCGAGTGGTGTGAGCTTCCCTACATTGAGGGTTGAGTGATGGTGAGCAGATATGGAGTGTTTTTGACTAATAAATTGTGCTGTCTTGCAGATGGTGTTATTATTAGATTCTATCAGCTATTATGGATCCCAAATATTCACAAATTCTGGAGCCTATGAAGGGAGGGTTGAGTGATGTGAGCCAGCACAGTTCATCTTGTAAATGTGGGTTGAGTGTTGGGAGAAAGTATATATTTCTTTTACTAACATGTACTATATATTATATAATTTTTTGTGCAGGTTTATGGTATCTCAAGTTCATTGTCCAGATGGTTGGAATGGGAGAGCACAGAATATGTGGGCCGAGTGATGGGAGCCCTTACATTGAGTGGAGAGTTCTAGTTTATTGTGGGTCGAGTGAGGGGAGGTCCTATATTGTATGTTTGTTGTTTCTTCTCCTGTATGACTTATATACTGCACAGGTTAAGCAGCTACTTGTTAGGTGGGATTGCTTATGGCAGCTTATCTCGGATGGTTATTTAGCTGTGTCGGGGTTTGTCTGGTGGTGTGAAGATGGTTGCAACCAGCGCACCTCTTTGGCCTTGTACGCTGTGTGGATTTACCCTTCGGTGATGGCTGCTAGCAGCGCCTTGCCTAGGCATTTCAGTGGGTTTAGTAGCTATCTTCATTTCTTTTATCTCTTTCCTGCTGTGAAGGAGTGGTGGCTGATTGCTATTCAGATTTGGATGGCTGTTGGCAGGGTGTGTTCGTTCCATAGTGATGGCTGCTTCAAGCGCCTTGCTATGCTACAGATGAGAGCAAATCAGTGGTCTTTACTTTTATTTTTATTTGTTCACAGGTGTAGTTTGCAGCTTGCCTATTTCTACGGGTTAAGTAGGAGGTTTCATGTGTATTTGGGTATCTCGTGTAATAGGTTTCTTGAGCAACTCGGTAGGATGGGCCCCTCTTGGTCTATCTCTTCGGCTTGCTTGAGTTACAATTTTTGTATTACATTTGTTTTGTTACAGGTGCCTATCCCTACGGGCTGTGTAGGGAGGCGTGTGGGTGTGTTGGTGCCCATCCCTACGGGTTGTGTAGGGAGTTTTTGGACAGTTGTAATGGTGCTTTTTGGTTGCTGGATTGTCCTTTGTACAAAGTCCCTATCCATCATAGGATATGGCCTTTGTACAATCTGCTTGGCAACGCTTTTCTTTTGGCTCTCCTAATTTTCGGATGTAGCTCTCAGGTTGGGTTTAGATTTTGTTAGTTTTCCTTTGGGCCTCGGTGCTTGTGGGCTGGGGATTGTGTTTGTCTTATGTTGTTAGGGCCTGGGGTATGCCCCTTGTATTTTTGTAAATTTTCTGTTTTATATTATTTCTTATTCACCCAAAAAAAAAAAGAACAGATTGGATCAACTGAGCTCTACCAGCATAAGTGAAGCACTTATTTGTCCAGCTCTTAACCCTTTTTGTAATTCTCTCCACCAGTTGGTCACAGTCAATGGCCTTAAGTTTAGTGGAAACTAGAGGAACCCCCAAGTATCTCACAGGTAACTTCCCCTCACTAAAATTGCAAACCCCAAGGATCTCATTTCTTAACTGCACATCACAGCCAGAAAAGAAGATGTGACTCTTATTAGGGCTAGGAGACAGCCCAGACAAACTCTTAAACTCTTCTAATCCCATTTTAATGGACTAAACAGTAGACATATCCCCTTTACAAAATATCATCAGATCATCAGCAAAGCATAAATTAACAATCTTAGTTTTTTCACATCTCCAATGGAATTTGAAATCAGGGTGAGAAGCCTTCTCAGCCAAAATTCTAGAGAGAATTTCCATGACAATAACAAAGAGATAAGGGGACATAGGGTCACCTTGCCTCAAACCTCTCTCCCCCTTAAAATAATCATGCAGGCTCCCATTAATGCAAATGGAGTAAGTGGGACTAGTCATGCAAGCTTTTATCCAAAGGATAATATTAGGGGGGAAACCCATCGCGGTAAGGACATCAAGAACAAACTCCCATCTAACATTATCATAGGCTTTCATAATGTCCACCTTCATGGTGCACCTAGGAGAGGGGGAGGCTTTATGGTAGCCCCTCATAAGCTCCTGAGAAAGGAAGATATTATTGGCAATCCTCCTACCAGGGACAAAAGCTAATTGGACAGGATCAATAAGATCATGAAGGACAATTTTAATCCTATCCGCAATTATCTTAGAAATACATTTATACAAAGTGTTGCAGCACGAGATAGGTCTAAAATCCCCCACTTTTTCAGCATTGGGGATCTTCGGAATCAAAGCAATGGTGGTGCTATTTAATTCCTGAAGAAGCTCCCCCGATGTAAAGAACGATTTGATTGCTTCAACAACTTCTCTCCCCACAATATCCCAGGATTTCAGAAAAAAACCTGCAGAATACCCATTGGGGCCAGGGGCTTTATTAGCTTTAAGGGACTTGAATGCATCAATGATCTCTTTCTCAGTCACATCCCTTGCAAGGTTTTGATATTGACTCTCAGACACTCTTTTGGTGATAAGGCTACTAATCCTATCATACCCATTATATTGATCACCAAAAGGTTTCCCAAACAAGTTTGTGAAATATTCCACAAAGGAGTGGTGAACCTCAACACTTTTAGTCACTCTATCCCCATTAGGGAGCACAACACTGTGAATCCGCCCCTTGTTCACATTTCCCTTCACATTTCTAAAGAAGAACTTGGAATTCCTATCCCCTAAACCTAACCATTGGATACGAGATTTCTGGTGGGCAAGACTCTCCTCTGCTTTGCTAAGGTCAACATATTTCACATAAGCAGCCCTCTCAGTCTCTTGAAGAGTTAAATTTAAAGGATCTTTATTGAGCTTGATTTGAGAACTAAGGAGATGATCCTTGGCAACACCAACGCGAGTGGAAATCTCACTATATTCCTTTTTGTTCAACTCTTTAAGAATGGGCTTAAGAGTTTTAAGCTTTTGACAAACCCTGAACATGGGAGAACCCCTAATGTATTTCCTCCAAACACCATACACACTGGGGAGGAAGTCACAGTGGGTAGCCCAGAAGTCAAAAAACTTGAAGGGCTTCTTAAGCTTCGCTTCCTCACCTCCAAGTTGCACAATCACAGGGGAGTGATCAGAAACTCCCGAGAGCAAGAAAAGAGCATACGAGAACTTTCTCTTCTAGCTCTCAAGAAGACAGTTTATCTGTATCTTTCTCTATCCATCTTCTTCCTTCTCTCTTTTGTTCTAGAAACTAATTAGCTTAGGTAACTAACTGTTTCATCAGCTTAAGTGGCCAAGTTTAAATCAAACTAATTTTCCTTAGCCTCTAACGAAGAGAATTGTCTTAGTAATTGTAGTTGAACGATATTAATTTATAACTTAAACACCACATTTAGGGCTTTCTAAATCACCTAAGTGATCAATTGTCAAGTCCGAAAGGATGAATTTGAATCCCGATTGATTTTCTTCCAATTTCTCTTTCTTTTATATGACTTTCTCTTCTTGCTCTCAAGAAGAAAGCTTCTCCGTAACTTCCTCCGTCCCACTCCTTCCTTCTCTCTTTTGTTCTGAGAACTAATTACGCTTGGTAAATAGTTGTTTCGTAAGCTTAAGTGACCGAGTTTAACTGAAACTAATCTTTCTTAGCTTCTAAGATACAGAATTTTCTAAGCAATTGTAACTTTTTTTTTTTGGGTGAATAAGAATAAATTAAAACAAAACAAAAATTACACGATTACAAGGGGCATACCCCAGGCCCTACCACTACTACAACAAAAACACCAAAAGGAGCAGCAACCAAGCGACAACACAAGAACCCAATCGAACAGACTTACAAACAAAGCAGACCGCATAAAACCTGTTCAGGCGCCATGTCCATGATAAACAGGGGGCCTGCACAAGGCCACCATGAAAGGCAACGAGCATGTCCAAAACAACATAAAAAAATATAATAAACAGCCCAAAATGGGGCCCACACACTAGCTAAATGGACTACAAACACCCAGGAAGTGTACAAATTACAACCAAGAACAAAACACCAAGAGGACACAAAATAATTTATACAGCCATAAGTAGACCTATTCTTTGACTTTTTGAGGATTCTAGACAAGGCGCATTTAGCTGCCATCGCCGAAACGGAATTCCAATCATCACGAAGCCACCAAGAAGGGCGCAAAATGCTGCCACCTCTCCACCACCAGTAAAACATTTTGGAAACAAAACTGCATCTTCCAGATTTGCACAGCTTGATGTCACATAAACTCCCCCTGTACATGGAACTGTAATCATGAACAAAAGACAGCCACATATAGAAGTTGAAACTGTTTTTGTGATCAAATAGGAGCAGAAAAAGAACATAAATTATATAAATTCTCACTACACTCGGCCCACAATAAAATATGTCTCTCCTCTCCATATAGTGTCTCACATCACTCAACCCACAACTCACAGATATAGACTCCATCTGGAATAGTAACTGAGTTGAAAGAGCATCCCTGTCCTGCAAAATAGAAAATATACAGCATATATACAAACTCATTAGAAAGCCAGCTTTGGTACTACTCACATCTCTCAACCCACATTTAGAGTGTATAATGTACTGGCTCGCTTCACTCAACCCACAGTGAGTCTTGACCTGTCCATTCCTTAGATTAAACCGCATAAAGAATCTGATTGTCAACTGTACCTGCAAAATAATAACCATTTAAGAAACACTCACTATATGCTACTTTCACTCAACCCTCAAAATATAGGTGAACTCACATCCCTCGTGCCTCTTCCAGCAATAGGCAAACTCATGATTGTTGTTGGCAGATTCCATTGTGACAAATACCAGCTATCACCTGTAGACAACATCACATTACTCAAAGAAATAATCCTACCCCTCACCATTTGGATAATTTGTTTGGTGACAATCTCAGCAGGAATACTAGTTTGACTAAAAACTCTACTATTCCTCTCCCTCCAGATGTGATACACCGTACACATAAAGGACAACTTAGTAATAGCAGACTTCAGAGATCTACCTCTAGTAGAAGTCACAGCCAGCTCAACATTGTCAGCCCAGTTGAGGTTAGGCCAACTCACATTACATTTACCCTGGATAGCAGCCCAAATCTGTGATGAATAGGCACACCTAAAGAAAAGATGTGAATGACTCTCCGTAGGATCATTGCAGAGGGGACAACTAGGGTGAGTAACAAGCCCAAAAACCTGCAATCTATCCCTAGTGTTCAATCTCTCATGAATAGCCAACCAAACAATAAAGCTAACCCTAGGAATATAGGGATGCCCCCAGAGCAATTTACTCCAAGAGACTTTCGGACCCTTATCCCTCCAGCAGTCCCAAGTAGACTGAATAGTGAAAAGACCATCACCAGTAAGACTCCACCAAGGACAATCCTGAGTGTTCACAGAGGGTTTAAAAGTGGTGGGAGTAGATGCAATCCACTCTCGGATCTCCTAAGAATTAGGGAAAGGCCACTTCCAAGCACCACTAGAGATGATGGAGCTAACTTTAGAGTTGCAGTCAAGACCTGAATCATAGGCAATTCTGGGCCCAAACCTGCTCCACAATGGTCCAAGGAGATGCCAGTTATCAAACCATAGAAAAGCTTGCTCCCCATTACCAATTTTAAGTTTAATAAGGGGGAGAAGGAGATGTCTAAGCTTCAGGATTTTCCTCCAGACCCATGAGGGGTCACTAGGGACTTTAACATACCAGAAACTCCTACCTTTGAGTAAGTAGGACTTGACCCATTGGCACCACATAGAGCCCTCTCCACCAGAGAAGAGGAACCAAACATGTTTAGCTACAGCAGCCTTATTCCAAATACCCATGTCTTTGAAACCCAAACCCCCCTCATTCTTGGGTTTACATATGGAGCTCCAAGCAATCTTAGCACTATGCTTCTTCAAATCAGACCCAGACCAAAGAAAGGCTCTAAGCAGGCTCTCAATATCTCTAATAACCTTTCTAGGAAGGATGAACATAGAGGACCAATACACTTGCATCGAAAAGAGGATGGTTTGAATGAGTTGAGCTATACCCGCATAGGATAGAAGTTTATTAGTCCAACTCCTAATACGCTTCATTATCCTATCGATCAGAATTTGGCAATCAAAAGCCTTGAGCTTAGTGGTAATCAAAGGAACTCCCAAGTATTTAACCGGGAGAGTCCCCTCATTGAACTTAGCAATATGAAGAATCTCCTCTCTGAGGTGCCTGTTACAACCAGAGAAGAAAATATTACTCTTGTTAGGACTCGGAGTAAGGCCTGATAGCCTTCTGAATTCATCCAATCCTTGCATAATAAGGTTCACAGTCCCAGGATCACCTTTACTGAAAATCATCAGATCATCAGCAAAACAAAGGTTCACAATTTTGGTCTTATCGCACCTCCAATGGAACTTAAACATAGGACTCTTGGCTTTTTCAGCAAGGATTCTAGCAAGAATTTCCATAGCTAGCACAAACAGGTAAGGAGACATAGGGTCTCCCTGTCTAAGCCCTCTGGCACCTTTGACGTACCCATGAAGACTACCATTAATGCAAATAGAGAAAGAGGGATTGGTCATACACGCCTTGATCCAATTAATCATATTTAGAGGGAAGTCCATAGCTTTGAGGATATCAAGGATAAACTCCCATCTAACATTGTCATAGGCTTTCATGATGTCCACTTTCATAGCACACCTAGGGACCTTGGAGTCTCTATGGTAACCTCTCATGATCTCTTGGGACAGAAATATATTATCCGAGATCCTTCTACCAGGAACAAAAGCAGATTGAACAGGATCAATCAAACTCGGCAACACAAGCTTAACTCTATTCGCTATGATTTTGGCAATACATTTATAAATAGTGTTACAACAAGAAATGGGTCTGTAATCACCCACCTTCATGGGATTGGGAATCTTGGGGATAAGGGCAATGATAGTGCTATTGACTTCCGTGAGAAGCTTGCAAGACTCAAAAAAAGACCTGATAGCAGTAGTCACCGCCTTACCCACAATATCCCAAGAGCTCTTAAAGAAGCCCGCTGAGTAGCCATCAGGGCCAGGGGCCTTATTGGCCTTGAGGGACCAAAAGACCTCCTTAATTTCACCATCAGTAACAGGCCTACTCAGCATAGCAGATTGGTCATCAGAGACCTTGGAATGCACCAGAGATCTGATTCTCTCAAAGCCATTATACTCATCCTCAAAAGGGGAACCAAAAAGATTAGTGAAGTACTGAATGAAAGCACTGTGAATGTCACCACTTTCAGTGGATCTAAGGCCATTACCCATATCAACACTCAGAATCTTCCCCCTATTTATATTACTTTTGACAGTTCTAAAAAAGAAGCTACTATTCTTATCCCCAAGCCCGAGCCATTGGATTCTAGATTTCTGAAGGGCAAGACTCTCTTCCACCTGTCTAAGATCTAAATACTTCTTATGCTCCTCCCTCTCCTGACCTTGAAGCACACAATTCAATGGGTCCTTATCTAATTTAAATTGGAGAAGGTCCAAATTGGTCTTAGATGCTTGAACACGGAGCGATATATCGCTAAAGTCCTTTTTGTTTAAGAGTTTGAGTTTGACCTTGAGTTGCCTCAGTTTTTGATACACCCGAAACATAGGGACACCTCTAATATATTGATTCCAAGAGGAGGACACAGTAGAGATAAACTCCGGATGTTTAGACCAACAATCAAAGAACTTAAAGGGCTTTTTGAAAGAGGTCTTAGCAATAGAGGTGTTGACCACAGCAGGGGAGTGATCAGAGACCCCTGAAGGGAGGAAAAATGTAGTAGACTCTGGAAATTTGTCTAACCAAGCCTCATTGATTAACACCCTATCAATTTTCGTGGCTATATATTCACCACCACACCTTTTGTTAGACCAAGTGAACTGGCATCCCCCATAGGAAAGCTCAGCCAATTCAGACTCATTTATGCAGGTATTAAACGCCTCATGCTCAGAAGACCAATTTGAAGACCCCCCCACTTTTTCCTGACGAATTCTAATAGCATTGAAATCACCCAAAAAAATACTGGGGGATTTGGATTTAGACCGGGAGATCTGAGCCAAACTCTCAAAAAGAGGAAGTCTTAAATTGTGTTTATTTTCAGCATAAACAAAAGTTGCAAAAAAATCATCATTTGTAGCCAACTCCGTTATCTTGCAAAAAATATGTTGGTTAGACATAGAAATCAATTGGACATTACAAATAACATTATTCCAACACACCCACACCCTACCAGTTACAGTTGGTTGGGAGTTAGACAAAAAAGACCAATCACCAAAACACTTGGAACAAATTTTATTTTCATTAACTTGTTTGATCTTAGTCTCCAAAACACCCATGACATTGATATTTTCATTGAGAACCAAATTTTTAATTTCCTTATGTTTAGAAGGGTCATTCAACCCTCTAACATTCCAAAAAGCAATTTTAACAGTCATTGGGATACAAAAAAAAAACGAGACTCGACAAAAAGCCAAACCACAACCAACTACAACCTGGGTTACCTTTTCTTCCTCCTCTGGCTGCTAGTACCTTTGCCAGAGGACTTACCACTCATCTGATTAGCTACTTGGTGAGTAGAAGCTTTTTTTATTTCCCTTGCCAACTTGACTTCAGCGATCACTGACTCCATGTGCTCAGCTGTCTGAGGAATAACCAGCTTCGTGATTTCCAGAACTTTTTCTGTAAACTTGTCCATTTCTTTAGCCGAGTCCATCTCTGCATTAGTCTCCTCCGAACTATCTGAGAGATCCACCACTGCTTGGAAAGGTTGGGAAGCCTCCTCTACCACTGGGTTAGGGGCCAACTCCTCCATCATGTTGATAGGATCTGTTTCCTCCTCCAAGACGGGGCTGAGAGCTAGTTCTGGTTCTCCCACCTTTCTTTTACCTTTAGCTGTAACAGTTGTCCACTCATCTACCAACTCCGTAGTTTGCTCCTCAGTGTTTTTTTGTAAAGAGATCAAGTGGGCCACCTGGGTTGAAATACACTTAGCAGTCTCATGCCCAAAAATCTGACAGTGTTGGCATATAGCAGGAAGGCCTTGGTATTCTACACGGATTAAGACAGCTTCATCATCACACCAGATCTGGAAATAAGTAGGCAATTTGGAAGCTGCCTCGATTTCAATACAAACTCTAGCGAAAGCCAGTCTGCTACCCCTAGCCGTGAGCTGATCCAGAAAGAGGGGATTACCAATCGCACTTGCTATTCTACTAAACCCGTCGGGGTCCCAGTACTCCATTGGAATGTTGAAGAATTTTACCCAGATTGGAATTTTGGTAAACTTCTCTTTTGCCAACTTCATCATTCTCTTCCACTGCTTGAGAATAAGAAGGTAGCCTCCAATATACCAAGGCCCCCCTTCAAGCACTTCTCTGCAGCTTTCTGGGGTATCAAAAATAAAAAACATAAACCCATCCCCATTTGTTTGAACTTCCTTTAATCCTTTAGACTTCCAAAGCCCAAAGGCACTATTACGCAGATAATTATACCCCACTCCCTTATCAACAAAGTAACCAATAAGGGAGGAGTCCCATTTGTCAAGTGGCTCAGATCTGGGAGGCATATGCACGACTATCGCATCATCAACAGATGAAGGAGGGATATACCTGAGTTTAACACTCGACCTTGACGATGCAGCTACATTAGCCCATGTCCGTTGTTGTGCAGGTCTCCCTTCCTCCATAAATCTGCTGCTCCCCGCTCCACCACGCCCTCCTCTCACTCCTCGATAACTACCTCCTCCCCTCCCACGCCCTCCTTGGGGATTAGGGTTGTAACCATGGTCCACCAACGGGACTACAGTATCTGTAATCTTCTCTGCCTCCCTTGGATTCACCTTTTGTTTGCCCTCTCCTCGATTCCTGGCTACATCGAGACTGTTAGGGAGATCCCAAAACCTATTATGTTCCTCTTCCACTTCCTCAGACCATCTAGGGTTAGTACCTTGACCCACCGGAGTCAAGAAGGCATTACCCTCGTCGATCGTTGCTCCGGACAGAAGATTCGTTGAACTCGTGATCAGCTGAGTTGACTCAGTGATAAGACTCGCTCCTTGCTGAGAAGGGATAGGACGACCCCCCCCAGAATCTGGTATAGCCCCCTTCGTTTCCATAGATCTACTCTGATTTACCATTTTCAAACCCGCTACCCCACG
Source organism: Camellia sinensis (assembly GCF_055761805.1). Taxonomy (NCBI): domain Eukaryota; kingdom Viridiplantae; phylum Streptophyta; class Magnoliopsida; order Ericales; family Theaceae; genus Camellia; species Camellia sinensis. Next base: position 128,667,284 of record NC_138962.1, read on the forward strand.
ATCTCCATCACCCTGAGGTCGTGAAGACTCGTGCTTCGATGTATCTTCTGTAGCTTCTTGGAATTTTTCCGATGTAACCATAGATCCCAACTTCGGATCCGTTTGCCTCATGGTTCCCCCTTCACGCGAGGCCTCAAGAGTTTGATCAGGTTCAAGATCGCGATCCATAGGACTCTCCACCAATGGATCCATGTTTTCCACAGACAACACTTCAAACGAGTTTTGCACAGGACCTAAAGCCTCAATGGGTTTGACCAACCCTAAAACATTCATTCCAGTATTGCGTACACGTGCACTAAGGGAGCACTCAGATTTGGTTAGAGCATTAACTCCGATCATCACTCAATGAGATATTGAAAACCCTAGAAACAAGGAGTTTCTAGAGAGATATGGGAGCTTCTCTCTCTAACCCATTTGTTGATTTGCATTTAGTGTCCTAAACACCTTAAGCAATTGTAACTTAACGATACTCGTTTAAGTTAAGTACCTCATTTATGGTTTTCTAAATCAACTGAGTGTTCAATTCTCAAGTCAGAAAGGACGAATTTGAATTCCTTTCGATTTTCTTCATATTTCCCCTTCTTTGCACTAACCTTTTTTTTTTTTTCTTTCCTAGCTCCGAAGAAGGAAGTTTCTCTGTAACTTTCTCCGTCCCTCTCCTTCCTCTCTTTTGTTCTACGTACTCATTAGCTTAGGTACCAATTTGTTTCATAAGCTTAAGTGGCCAAGTTTAACTCTAGCTAATCTTGCTTAGCCACTAAGATAGTGAACTTTCGGAGTAATTGTAGCTTAACGATAATAGTTTAACTTATCTCATTTAAGATTTTCTAAATAACCAAGGTATTCAATTCTCAATTTCACAAAAATTGAAATTGAATTCTCTTCGAATTTCCTCCTATTTCTCTTTCTTTTCTCTGACTTCTCTTCTAGCTCTCAAGAAGGAAAGTTTCTCTGTAACCCTCTCCGTCCTTCTGCCTCCTTCTCTCTTTTATCCTAGAAACTAATTAGCTTAGGTGAGTAATTGTTTCACAACCCTAAGTGGCGCAAGCGATGGGTTAGAGTGAGAAGCTCCCGCATCTCTCTAGAAACTCTGTTTCTAGGGTTTCAATACCTTATTCAATACGATGGTAGGAGTTAATGCTAGTCCCATTAATGTTTCACCTTCTGTAAGTGTTGACACAATCTGCAAGGCAGACTTTGGCGTAAACATCTTGAGTGATAAACTAGGGTTTCTTAAAAACAAATACGATATCCTTGGTGGTGAGGCTATGGATTCATCGGAGATCAATCCTCATGTATCTGTTCTTGGACAGGATAGTAGTGACTCGGTCCAATCTCAATCTGATTGTAGGGTTAACCCCCTAGATATGGCAACTCAGCATAACGAGGGAAGGGTCATTTCGAACGATCCACAGGAATCAAAGATGGCAGAAGCCTCTGGAGATAGTCCTCATCTGGTGGATCAAATGGTAAATCGCAAAGGAGAACGTGACTTCGTAACCCCCCATCTGACCTTTGATCCCCGGACTATTGTAGATCGGGTTGAAAGGCTTAAATCGTCAAACCCTAACCTGGCCATCGGAGCCCCTTCGACTCCAGGTACTCCTCGCTGGTCAGATCGTAGTGAGAATGAGCCTTCTGTGTTCCATAGGCTTCCAGATAGCCTGGAAATAGCAAGGAATAGAGGTGATGGGAAATCTCGTGAGGGTATGGAGGTTGATTCAGGTCAGCCGTCTGACACTGTGAGGAAAAATCTACAAGACTTTCTGGGTCAGGAAGAACAAAGGGAGGATATCTCATTCGGTGATAATCTAGATCGCGGAGGTACAAATACTCGAGGAGGTACAAATACTTGAGGAGGAAGAGGCAACAGAGGTCGTGGTGGAGGTAGGGGATCTGGAAATCATTCGGGGAAATCGTGGGCTGAAATCACAAATTCGTCTACTAGATCGCAAGTCTCCCTCAGGTACTTCCCTCCTACTGTTAAAGATGACTTTATCAGTGTTGATTTGCCCCCTAGACCTAACCCCCTTCAAAAGTGGGATTCCTGTTTGGTGGGTTACTTCTTAGGGAAAGGGGTTAACTTCAACTACATGAAGAATAGTACATTTAGCATGTGGAAGAATAAGGGTCTTAAAGAAGTTTTAGCTAATGGTGAGGGTTTTATTTTCTTTATTTTTGATAACCCTGAGTGTTGCTTTGAAGTTCTGGAGGGAGGTCCTTGGTACATTGGGGGCTTCAATATTATTTTGAAAAAATGGAAACGAATGATGAAATTATCGAAGGATAAGGTGACTAAAGTACCAGTCTGGGTTAGGTTCTATAACATTCCTTTAGAATATTGGGATGATGATGGCCTTGGTAGGATTGCTAGTGCTGTTGGTAACCCCTTGTTTACGGATCAACTCACGGCTAGTGGGGGTTGGGTTGCTTTTGCCAGAGTGTGTGTGGAAGTTGATGCTTCGTCCAAACAACCACCTTCATTCCCTGTCAATTGTGATGGTGAAACAGTTGTTGTGAATGTTGAATACCAAGGTCTTCTTGCTAAATGTGAGCATTGTGTTGCTTTCGGCCATGACATAACTAGATGTGTTACTACTCAAGTGGCCAAACTGGTATCTCTCCAGAAAGAAACAGAAGAGAATCCTACTGAGCCGGGCTGGACCACTATTATGGCTAAAGGGAAAAAGCAAGTTGGAGTTAGTGCTGGAGATGAGGCAATCCCTGCTCCTCAGGGTACTCATGGAACAAATGAATAGGAAGCGCCAGGGGAGGTTTCCCTACCTGATCAAATTGAAGCTACTGATGAGGACTTACTGTTGAATAGGGAAGTACCTTCTACAGTTCAAGGAAAAAATTCTGGCTCAGTAGCAGAGGACAACAGGCCGGCTGCTTCTTAGAATCTTGCTGGTTCTTCGACTGTCACCGGGGAAGATGTTCCCTACTTTGAGGGCTTGCAAAAGATGAAGAGCAATTTGGCAGATGTTATATGCCTTATCATCCCTCAAGACCCAGCATTGCTGGAGGAAGTCCAGAAGTTCAAGGATTCAAATCTTGGTAGTCCTAAGGCTAGTCCTGTACCCAATATTCCAGCAAAAGGTAAATCCTCTGGCAAGAGCAGCAGTAGCCAGAGGAAAAAGAAGAGGTAATTCTCAGTTTCTTAGTTATGGGTTTTGTTTTGTCTTTTGTTCTCTATGACTTTTAAAATAGCTGCTTGGAATATTAGAGGGTTGAATGACCCTTCTAAACATAGAGAGTTAAAAAATTTTGTGGTTAAAGAAGAAATTAAAGTCATGGGTATTTTGGAGACCAAAATAAAAGCTGTAAATGAAAAGAAAATTTTCTCTTCTTGTTTAAAGAATTGGTCATTTTTGTCAAACTCACAACCTAATGAAACTGGTAGAATTTGTGTTTTTTGGGACTCCAATTTTTGTATGGTCAACCAGCTATCTGCCTCTGACCAACATATTTTTTGTGAGATTACTGATTTCACTCAGGCCTCTAGTTTCCTTGCCTGTTTTGTGTATGCTGATAATAACTACTCTGTGAGAAGGGTTTTTTGTGAAACCATGGTTCGTTTATCCCATTCTCAGTCCAATTGTCCCATTGCCTTTTTAGGGGATTTTAATGCTACCAGATACAGTCATGAGAAATTTGGAGGCTCTCAGATTTGGAACTCTTCGAAGGAGGAATTTAATTCTTATATTATTGCCTCTGAGCTTGATGATTTGTCCTACTCTGGCTGCCAATTTACTTGGGCTAACAAGAGGGATTGTGGGGAGTATATTGCAACTAAAATTGATAGAGTTTTGGTAAATGAGTCTTGGCTGGATAATTTTCCCAACTCTACTGCTCTTTTTCTACCTTCTACAATCTCTGACCACTCTCCTGCTGTAGTGGTTGTTTCTGATGCTGTCACCTCCTACAAGAAACCTTTTAAGTTCTTTAATTTCTGGTCCAAGCATAAGGACTTTCTTTCTCTGGTTTCTAACGAGTGGAGTCAGTATATTCAGGGTGTTCCCATGTTCAGAGTCTGTCAAAAGCTTAGAAATTTGAAACCTGGGTTGAGAGACCTTAACAAGAAAGATTTTAGTGACATATCTACTAGAGTCCTTGTTGCTAAGTCAGACCTTGAATCAGTTCAATATAAATTGGACAAGGATCCGAGCAATCTGATTTTGCAGAATCTTGAGAGAACTAACTACAGGAACTTGCCATTGAGGTGTGGAACTTGCCATTGCTGGAACTGGGAGATGTGTGGTGAGTTAATTGGATTTTGATTGGCTCCTTTGTGTGGACAACATTTTGTATGGGCTATGCTTCTTTGTTGTTGATAAATCCAAGTGGTTGAGTGGTTTTTTGGTTGGAAATTGGTGGGCCTGTATGCATTTTGCTGTCTACTATATTTGGCTTTTCTGTTATTTGGTTGATGATCCGTACATATTCATGTGATTCGGCTTAGTGCAGTTCTCTGACCTCTTCTGGTGTGGAGTGAGGGGGACACTGCCATGGGGAATTGAGGTGTGGAATTTGTCATTGCTGGACCTGGGAGATGTGTGGTGAGTTAATTGGATTTTGATTGGCTCTTTTGTGTGGACAACACTTTTGCATGGGCTATGCTTCTTGGTTTGTTGATAAACCCAAGTGGGTGAGTGGTTTTTTGTTTGGAAATTGGGGGGCCTTTATGCATTCTGCTGTCTACTATACTTGGCTTTTCCGCTATTTGGTTGATGATCTGTACATATTCATGTGATTCGGCTTAGTGCAGTTCTCTGACCTCTTCTGGTGTGGAGTGAGGGGGACACTGCCATGGGGAATTGAGGTGTGGAATTTGCCATGGCTGGAACTGGGAGATGGGTGGTGAGTTAATTGGATGCTGATTGGCTTTTTTGTGTAGACAACTGTTTTGCATGGGCTATGCTTCTCTTTTGGTCTTGTTGGGTGTTTAGTTAGTTACATTGTATTGTGTGTTTTGTCTGTTTTGTTCTCGAGTCTGTGGTGTGTTTTGTTTATTTGTCCATATATCCATCCCAAGCTCCCATTCTATTATCTTTGCTGGTAGGGGTTACTTGGGGACAAAAAGGATATATGGGCAAAGTGGGGTTCTGTTCTTCTTTTCTTTTCTGTTGTTCTCTCGCTTTTGCGAGTGTGGTTATATGTTGTCGTATGTCCTGTGGTCGTTTGAGGTGTTTTTGTTCTTCATTATTGGTTGTAGGGCGTACCTGGGGTATGCCCCTTGTAAACTTGTACATTTTACTGTCTTTATTTTATGACTTACTTACCCAAAAAAAACTACAGGCATTATGTGGATTTATGTGCTGTGGAGGAGAGTCTTGCCCATCAAAAGTCCAGGGTTGATTGGTTGGGTCTGGGGGATAGGAACACCAAATTCTTTTTTAGATCTGTTAAGAGCAATATTAATAGAAGTAAAATCCTTAGCATTGAGTTGGAGGATGGTAGCAAATCTTCTAAGCCTGAAGACATTCATCAAGCCTTCATTAGTTCTTTCACAAACCTTTTTGGTACCCCGCTCAGGGACCAGTATAATGGTTTTGAAAGGATTAATTCTCTGGTCCAGGCTAGAGTCTCTGTGGAACAATCTATAAAGCTTGGTAGTCCTGTCTCCAATCAAGAGATCAAGGATGTTGTTTGGTCCCTTAAGGCTAATAAAGCCCCTGGCCCGGATGGTTTTACGGGTAGTTTTTTTAAGGCCTCGTGGGACATCGTTGGGAAGGAAGTTACTCAAGCAATTAGAACCTTTTTCCAGTCTGGTAAACTTCTCTCTGAGGTTAACAGCACTATTATTGCTCTCATTCCTAAGGTTCCTAATCCTTTGAGAGTGGGTGATTTTAGGCCTATTTCTTGTTGCAACACAATCTATAAGTGCATAGCCAAGATTATTGCTAACAGAATTAAGGCTGTCCTCCCTGATTTGATTGACCCTGTTCAATCTGCTTTTGTGCAAGGTAGGAGGATCTCTGATAATATTTTCTTGTCCCAAGAGCTTATGAGAGGTTATCATCGTCAGTCAGTTACTCCTAAATGTGCTATGAAAGTTGACATTATGAAAGCCTACGATACTGTTAGATGGGAGTTTATTATTGATGTCCTAAAGGCCATGGCCTTTCCACTCTCTATGATTTCCTGGATTAAGGCTTGTATCACTAGTCCGTCGTTTTCCATTTGCATCAATGGGAGCCTTCATGGCTATTTCAAGGGCGCAAGAGGCCTTAGGCAAGGAGACCCTATGTCTCCTTATTTGTTTGTCTTGGCTATGGAAATCCTGGCTAGAATCCTTGCTGAGAAATCCAACCATCATCTTTTTAAATTCCATTGGAGATGTGAGAAGACTAAGATTGTTAATTTGTGCTTTGCTAATGATTTAATGATATTCAGCAAAGGGGATGCATCTACTGTTCAAATGATTATGCATGGGCTTGAGGAGTTCAAGAATCTTTCGGGTCTTACTCCTAGTGCTGCCAAGAGTAACATATTTTTCTGCGGGTGTGACTCTAGTCTTAGGGAGAAAATTGTTAAGATTGCCAATTTCAAGGAAGGTACCCTCCCTGTCAAGTACTTGGGTGTTCCCTTAATCACCACTAAGTTGAGAGCATTAGATTGCCAGCAGCTTATTGATAGGATCACTAACCGTATTAAGAGTTGGACCAATAAGGCCCTCTCTTATGCTGGTAGAGCTCAGCTTATTCAAACCATCCTGTTCTCCATGCAAGTCTACTGGTCCTCGTTATTCATCCTCCCTAAGAAGGTTGTTAGAGAAATTGAAAATTTACTTAGAGCCTTTCTTTGGTCCGGGGTTGATCTGAAGAAGCATAGTGCGAAAATTGCTTGGGATAAGGTTTGTGCTCCCAAGTCTGAAGGTGGTCTGGGTTTTAAATCTCTGGAGGTTTGGAATAGAGCTGCTATTGCCAAACATATTTGGTTCCTTTTCTCGGGGGGTGAGAAGTCGATGTGGTGCCAATGGGTTAAATCTTACTTACTCAAAGGCAAAAGTTTTTGGAAAGTCCCTGTTCCTAGTGACCCTTCTTGGGTCTGGAGGAAGATTCTCTCTCTTAGGAAGTCAATATTTCCTCTCATTGTCCACAAAATTGGGAATGGTAATGCTACCTTTTTGTGGTATGATAATTGGCATCCGGTGGGCTCTATTTGGGACAAATTTGGGAATAGGATTATCTATGATTCTGGTCTCGCTGGGGAGGCTAAAGTGAGCAATATTGTTAATGGGGATTCCTGGCACTGGCCTTTTCCTAACTCTTGGGAGATGAGAGACCTTATATCGTTGACCCCCCCTTCTTTTAAACCCAGATCTTCGAGTAATGATACTCCTATTTGGACTCTTACTCAAGATGGTATATTCTCCATCCAATCTGCTTGGAACCACTGGAGAGATAAACATGATAAGGTGGCTCGGTATAAACTGCTGTGGGGTCCTTTCAATATCCCTAGAGTTAGTTTCATTGTCTGGATTGCCTTACATGGGAGGCTTAACACTGGGGACAGGTTAGAATCTTTTGGTCTGAGTGACAATTTCAAATGCTCCTTCTGCAATCATCACACTGAAAACCACTCTCACCTTTTCTTTAATTGCATTTTCTCTCTAAAGGTTTGGGATGCTATTAAAGTTAAGTGTAATGTAAAGTGGCCTGACATTTTTTGGCCTGATATTGTTCATGTTGCTATGAGGGAGAGTCTGGGTAAATCTCTGAGAGCCATTACTACTAGACTGGCTCTGCTATGTACTGTTTATCAAGTTTGGATTGAAAGAAATAACAGAATTTTTAATAAGGAAATGAAACCTGAAGAAGTTGTTATCAAGTCAATTGTTCAAATGATTAGAGGCAGGCTAATGTCATTAAACAATTTGCCTAGATATGCAGGTGATGAATGGTTCCTAAAGCAATGGAATTTGACTGATTCCATTCTGAAGCCCCATACTGTTCGTATTGGGAGGGCTGCTGAGTGATGGGAGTTTCTCACATGAGAGTTGAGAGTTGGTGAGCTACATAATGTGGGGTTTCTAACTGTTAGTGTCCTGTGCAGCTCTATGGATTGAGGGTTGAGTGATGTGAGTCATAAACTTCAAATCTGTTAGACATTTTGGTAACATCAATGGAATATCTGAGGGTTGAGTGAAAATAGCCTATATATGTTTTATTTGCTAACCAGTATATATATATTATCTCTTTATTTGCAGGATAAGGAAGCAGTTTTCGAGTGTTGTGAGGTCCTATACTGTGGGCCGAGTGATGAGAGTTTACAATATGTGTGTATTATCATTCTTATTGGATTTTATTGGGCTTTTGTGATTTGGGTTGTGGTTTCTTGTTACTGGCAGGAAATTCTACTATGTTTAGAGATTGGCTGCCATCTTCACCAAACTTTGGACTGCTTTGTTGTGGTGTTGATGCTTATGGAGATGCTGTCCGATGCTCTAGTGTATGCTGCTGCTTACCCGATAGGTGCTGCTACCTGCTGGGTTGATAATTGGGAATTTGGTTTGCTGTATTTGAGTTACAAGTGGCTGTCAAGTGCCGATGGCTGCTGGATGCGCCTCGTTGTCTACAAGCTGTCTTCTTTTATATTACTATCTTTCTTCATGGTGTTTTTAACTTACATTGCACAATATTTTGTTAAGCCTACCCTAGTGGGATGTACTAGGTCTTTTGTTGATATGTCTCGGCTTTATGCCATTACTTTAGTTTCTGGATTGCACATGATAGCTGGTTTGTGGTTTTGAGGGTTTGTCATTCCCTTTTGTTTTCGCAATGTTCATTTTCCCTATTTTCTTAGATATGGATACTGAACATTGTTTTTGTTTGCTTATGGTGTCTGTTTTGCTGTATAGCTGAGTTAGGGCCTGGGGTATTCCCCTTGTAATCTTGTATATTCTTTGTCTTTTATTTTATGTCTTATTCACCCAAAAAAAAAACCCTAAGTGGCGAAGTTTAACTCTAACTATCCTTGCTTGGCCTCTAAGAAAGAGAATTTTCTGAGTAATTGTAGCTCAACGATATTAGTTTAATATAAGAACTTCATTTAAGGTTTTTGAAATCGCCTAAGTGTTCAATTCTCGAGTCCAAAAGGTTGAATTTGAATTCCCTTTGATTTTCTTCCTATTCCTCTTTCTTTGCTCTAACTTTCTCTTCGAGCTCTCAAGAAGAAAGTTTCTCTGTAACTCTCTCCTTCCTTCTCCTTCTTTCTCCTTTGGTTCCAGAAACAAATTAGTTATGCTAACTAATTGTTTCATAAGCTTAAGTGGCCAAGTGTTCAATTCTCAAGTCCAAAATGATGAATTTGAATTTTCATTTTGTTCTAATTTCTCTTTCTTTGCTCTTACTTTCTCTTCTGGCTCTCAAGAAAATAGTTTTTCCGTAACTTTCTTTTTTTTTTTTTTTTGGGTAAGTAAGAAATAAATAAAACAAGAAAATTTACACGATTACAAGGGGCATACCCCAGTCCCTACCCCAAAACAAAAAACAACGACAACGCCCAAACAAAAAGGAAAAGAAAACTGGCACCAACGCCCCCAGCTAAGAGGAACAAAATACTTGTTCAGGAACCATGTCCCACAACAGATAGGGAACTTGCACAAGATCTACACCATCCCAGAGAATCACCGAACTGGAGAAATACAAAGATCACCGTGAATACCTAAAAAACAGCCCTAATCTTAGACTCAAACATGTCCAGATCTAATAAACAAAGTACCCAAAAAGGGGACAGTGTTACAACATACAATAATTACAGTCCCACCATACAGATATATATACAACCCGAATTGAAAACAGCTTATGAACCCACTGAAATGCCTAGGCACGACGCACCTTGCTGCCATTACGGAAAAGCATCTCCACACAGCATATAGCTTCACCGAGGGGCGCTGGTTGCAACCACCTCTACACCACCAGTCAACACTAAAGTCGTTACCAGCCACTGATTGTGGCCATCGCCCAAGAGCCTTCCCCACCAGCATGCAACTTGCAGCCGTAGTCCAATAACAGTCCCAATCACAGTACAAAGGAGACTGCCAGTAATAAACCCACCATACAGGTTTCTGCTTAACCTGCCCAAAGAGAACTAGATAGTAAGTGCCAATATTACATGAGACATCATAGAGAAGGAGCAAAATAATTCTTAGAATATGAGACCTCACATCACTCGGCCCACATCTAATAACAACACTCCACACAGTATATGTCCTCTCTTCACTAGGCCCACATCTCTCCAACTCACTCATGATCTCAACTGTTTTGCTGTATAATGGAGCTTCCTTAACCTGCACATAAAAGTTAGTATATATAATAACCGTTAGAAATATAATTGTGAGCAGCCTCACATCTCTCAACCCACAAGATAAAATTAAATTATTTTGGCTCACTTCACTCGGCCCACATAATGACATTAGCCGAACATGCTAGAGAGTAGAATGACATCATCAAGTTAGAACAAGCATCCATGGTATAAATCTGCAAAAGAGTAGCCAATTAGAAAACCCCACAATATTTGCTCACCCTCACTCAACCCTCAGTATAGGTAAACTGTCCCCACTCAATATGCTCCCAGCATTGTTGTCCTGGGGCTGCTTCATAATTGTTGTAGGTAGATTCTATTGTTACAGATACCAAGCATCACCTGCAGAGTTAGTCAGATTATACATAGAAAGCATCCTTCCTCTAACCATTTGGACAATAAGATTAGTCACAATTTTCTCAGGTTTAAACTCCTTGCTAAAAATCCTCCTATTCCTTTCAATCCAGATCTAATAGACAGTGCATAGAAAGGAGAGTTTTGTAAGAGAAGACTTCAAAGCTTTGCCTCTGGTGGACGTAGTAGCGTAGACCACATACTCCAGCCAAGTTAATTTGGGCCAGCTAATGTTACACTTAACCTGAATGGCACCCCAGATCCTAGAAGAATACACACACCTGAAAAACAAGTGAGAGTGATTCTCCTCAAGACCATGACAAAGGGGGCAAGTAGGATTAGGAACAAGGCCGAATAGATGCAGCCTATCCCCCGTGTTTAATCTCTCGTGAATGGCCATCCAGACCACAAAGCTGACCCTAGGAATGGACGGATGCCCCCAAACAAGATTAGTCCAGGGCACTTTAGTACCCTTATCCCTCCAACAATTCCACGCAGATTGTATAGTAAAATTCCCATCCACAGTTAAGTTCCAGACAGGACAATCCTGGATATCCCTACAAGATTTAAGCTCAAGAGGAGTAGAAGAAATCCACTCCTTGATCTCCCAAGAGTTATCAATAGGCCACTTCCAATCATTATTGGATATGACAGCACTAACTTTGGACTCGAAAGGAAGACCCGTGTCATACATAATCCTATGCCCAAATCTGTCCCATAAAGAGCCCAAAGGATGCCAATTATCAAACCACAGAAACACCTTCTCCCCATTACCAATCTTAAACTTGATAAGAGGGAAGATATTTTTCCTAAGAGACAGAATTTTCCTCCAGACCCATGAGGGGTCACTAGGCATCTTAATATGCCAAAAGCTCTTACCCTTAAGTAAGTAAGACTTAACCCACTGGCACCACATAGATCCTTCCCCTCCGGAGAACAAGAACCAAACATGCTTGGTGATAGCCGCCCTATTCCAAACCCCTCTCCGTAACTTTCTTCGTCCTTCTCCTTCCTTCTCTCTTTTGTTCTAGAAACTAATTAGCTTAGGTAGCTAATTGTTTCATAGGATTAAGTGGCCAATTTTAACTCAAACTAAGGCCTCTAAGAAATGGAATTTTTTGAGTAATTGTAGCTTAACGATACTAGTTTCACTTAAGCACCACATATAAGGTTTTCTAAATCACCTACGTGTTCAAATCTCAAGCCAGAAAATGATGAATTTGAATTCCTTTTGATTTTCTTCATATTTCTCTTTCTTTTCTATAACTTTCTCTGCTAGCCCACAAAAAGAAATTTCTCTGCAACTTTCTCCGTCCTTCTCCTACCTTCTTTCTTTTGTTCTACGAACTAATTAGGTTTGGTAACTAATTGTTTCATAAGCTTAAGTGGCCAAGTTTAGCTGAGTTAGAGACTGGGAGATAAGCGGGAGGATAGCTACCGGTTCCGGTTGCTTCTTGTCTTCATGTGACCCATCCTAATTGGTCGTATTGCCACGCCTGACATGGAGTGAAGGGCACACTGCCTGGGGTTTGAGGCTTGTGATCTACTAAGAAAGGGACTGGGGGATGTGATGATTGATCTCAGGTTATTTTTTGGCTATGTATCGGTTTGTTGCTGTGGGGCTACTGTTGTCACTTCGACTCACAAGACTGTTGCTTATGGTTACTGATCGTGCTAGCTTCATGTGATTCTGTCGGGATTTCTCATGGGGTAGATTTTTTTCCTCTATCATGGCTTTTGTTGAGTGGCTAGGATGTCACGGCTGTGAGGAGTGGGATGCTTACTGGATTCCATGTGTTGATCTACGGTAGAGACTGGGGGCGAATGGGGTTGGTTATCTTTTTTGACTTGTCTTGAGGGTTGTTGCTTTGTGAGTATGTTTGTTGTGGTTTTTAAGCTTTTTTGGTTTTTGTTTGTATCTTTGCCCATATATCCATCCCAAGTTTCCGTCTATTATCTCTGATGGTAGGGGTTACTTGGGGACAAAAGGATATATGGGCAAAGTTGGGTTACTTTGTTTTTTTCTGTTGTTCTTGTGTTTATCCCCCAATCTTTGGGGTGCAGTGGTAGGTTATGTTGGTTATGTATTCGTTTATTTATTTGTTGTTGGGTATGCCTGGGGTATGCCCCTTGTAAACTTGTAAATTTCATTGTCTTTATTTTATGTCTTACTTACCCAAAAAAAAAAAAAAGCTTCTCTGTAACTTTCTGCGTCCTTTCTCATTCCTTCTCTCTTTTATTCTAGAAACTAATTAGCTTAGTCATGAACTTAGGTTGCCAGTCTAACTCGAACTAATCTTTTTTTTTTTTTTGGGTAAGTAAGTCATAAAATAAAGACAATGAAATTTACAAGTTTACAAGGGGCATACCCCAGGCACACCCAACAACAAATAAAAAAAAAAAAACGAACACATAACCAACATAAACTACCCCTGCACCCCCATAAGATAGGGGGAAAAACACAAAAACAACAAAAAAACAAAATAACCCTACTTTGCCCATATATCCTTTTGTCCCCAAGTAACCTCTATCATCAGAAATAATAGATGGAAACTTGGGATGGATATATGGGCAAAGATACAAACAAACACCATAAAACTAAAAAAACCACAAGCATACTCACAAAGCAACAACCCTCAAGACAAATCAAAAATGATAACCAACCCCATTCGCCCCCGGTCTCTACCGTAGATCAACACATGGAATCCAGTAAGCATCCCACTCCTCACAGCCGTGACATCCTAGCCACTCAACAAAAGCCATGACAGAGGAAAAAATCTATCCCATGCGAAATCCCGACAGAGTCACGTGAAGCTAGCACGATCAGTAACCATAAGCAACAGTCTTGTGAGTCGAAGTGACAACGGTAGCCCCACAGCAACAAACCAAAACATAGCCAAAAATAGCCTGAGATCAATCATCACATCCCCCAGTCCCTTCGTTGACAGATCACAAGCCTCAAACCCCATGGCAGTGTGCCCTTCACTCCATGTCAGGCGTGGCAATACGATCAATTAGGATGGGTCACATGAAGACAAGAAGCAACCGGAACCGGTAGCTATCCTCCCGCTCATCTCCCAGTCTCTAACTTGGCTAGTTATCGAACCACTGTTCCCCATAGCAGTGACCCCTCAATCACTCTTGGCGGAGATGGCTCAAAACTCACCTCATATCGAGTCACATGAGGATCACACGATCAATCATCAAGAGACAATCGACTACACAAGATCCGCTGCATAGTGGCTAAACAAAAGCTTACGGACTCACCAATCATATAAATATATGCAATATAACCCCAACAAAATCAATGAGCCCGAAAGTCCAAACCAAATGAGCCCAACGGCTAAATTTCCAAACCAAAAATTCATACCAATTCTTGCACCATGAGCCCCACAGAACGGTGGCCCAACAAAATACCCACAAAGAGTAATAATGCCGGGCCCCACTTGCAACCAATACATCCAGCCAAAATAACCCACGGATTGGCAACCAAAAATAAACCCTCGGGTCCAAAAAACTCGGGCCCCACCTCAACCAACCTTCTCAAATTACACAAATTTCACACGTGGATTCCACTGAACAAAAGTATATATAAATATTATATATACCTCACTCACTGCAGTGCACCATCTTAGAAAAATCCCAATAAAAAGACTGCCCACAGTGGAAAAAACCAAGGGGCCCACCGCCCACTACCAAAAACCCATTACCCAAAACAATTTGAAATTCCCTCCAAACAATCCACTCAGCTTATCACCAAATCCCATATAATATTGCAATATATAACAAACCACTGCTGGTTTTAACGAAACCGTGGGCCAAAAAGCACCACAAGTGAACCACTTTCCAAGACTTTTGACAACAACACCAGCTGTATCTATGTGTCTAACCTGCTGCAGCAGTATGTTTGACCCAGACCCACGTGGGTGATGTACCTCAACCCAACATGGGTAAAGCCTTCAAACAACCACGCGCATACTAAGCGTGAACCATGCACGTCGTCTATACTACCGACGGCAAAACAGCCACGATCATAACGCCGGAAAGCCAAGACCACCAATAACACCGGCGAGAAACCAGCGTCGGACAAGAGTCAGCACCTCCACTTTCTAGCACTGCGTACACCGCCACCATCATAAACCGAACCAGATTTGAAGCCCTGCAAATAGCCCAGGGCCAAATCTGGGATCAACCTAGAACACCACCAGATCCGTTACAAGGTTACTACCAGCAAAACGACCGGCCAGCAACACCCTACGGACTGAAACTTTAAAACCAATGAAGACCCATACCAAAATCAACGCCAGATGAGAGCAACACCCGTACCTGCACCAACCAATACCAATGACTACTCCCGTGGACGTCAACTCTGGGCAAACACACAAAAAACATCTACCACCAAAAAAACTACCGACGAAAAAAAACGAGCTCCTATCCACGGAAAGACAACCGCCAGAGACTGGAATAAACGCCACCGGCATAGCACTCCCGAACAAGTGTACACCGCCCAGCAACCCCTCACGGACTGAACAGATCGCAGACACCCATGCATATTCACGTCTGAGACAAACCAGCGACGACCACACCGGTAAACGACCATCGCCATGGCATTCTATGGCAGAGGTTTTAAATAAGCTGGTCAGACCAACACAAGAAGCCGGACATGAATAGCTCCGGCGAGACAACCCACTGCAAACCACGCTGGGACACGCCGCCGGTGCCAAACACGGAAAACTTGAACACACTGACCTCCAAAAAAAAAACAACGGTGGAGATCAAAACACTCTAATTCACACCAGAAGCTTATAGACCCGTAGACCATGCTCACTATCACTCAAATAATGAGTATAGGAGCTAAACCAACTGGCCAAAACAGCACCAGATCTTCATTATCCCCGGGGGGGAGCTTTCTCTCTCTAGATTCAAGAGAGAGAGGCTCTGCTTTCATCCCCTTAGTGGTTTGTACGCATAGTTACTCGAACTAATCTTGCATAGCCTCTAAGAAATAGAATTTTCTGAGTAATTATAGCTTAACGATATTGGTTTAACTTAAACACCTCATTTAAGGTTTTCTAAATCACCTAAGTGCAAGCCCAAAAGGTTGAATTTGAATTCCCTTTTATTATCTTCCTGTTTCTCTTTCTTTTCTCTAACTTTCTCTTCTAGCTCTCAGCAAGAAAGTTTCTCTGTTACTTTCTCTGCCGTTCTCCTTCGTTCTCGCTTTTGTTCTAGAAACTAATTAGCTCAGACAACCAATTGTTTTCATAACCTTAAGTGGGAAAGTAGAACTCAAACTAGCCTTGCTTTGCCTCTAAGAAAGAGAATTTTCTGAGTAATTCTAGCTTAACAGTATTAGTTTAACTTAAGCACCTCATTTAAGGTTTCTGACTCACCTAACTGTTCAATTCTCCAGACCAAAAGTGTGAATTTGAACTCCCTTTGATTTTCTTCCTATTTCTCTCTTTCTTTTCTCTGACTTTCTCTTCTATCTCTCAAGAAGATAGTTTATCTTGACTTCACCTTCCTTCTTTCTTTTGTTCCAGGAACTTCGCCTTCCTTCTTTCTTTTGTTCCAAGAACTAATTTGCTTAGGCAACTAATTGTTTCATAAGCTTAAGTGGCCAAGTTTAACTCAAACCAATCTTGCTTGGCCTCTAATAAAGAGATTTTTCTGAGTAATTCTAGTTTAACGATATTAGTTTAATCTAAGCACCTCATTTAAGGCTTCCAAAATCATCTAAGTCTTCAATTCTCAAGTCCAAAAGGATGAATTTGAATTTCTTTTGATTTTCTTCCTCTTTCTCTTCCATTTCCCTGACTTTCTCTTCTAGCTCTCAAGAAGAAAGTTTCTCTATAACTTTTTTTTTTTGGGTGAATAAGAGATAAAATAAAACAAGAAAATTTACACAACTACAAGGGGCATACCCCAGGACCTACCACAGCTATACAGAAAACAGAACAAAAGCTAACAACTTGTTCACCTTTCCTATAATCTAGCAATAGGAAGAGTGAACAAGAAATATAAACAAATATAGCAACCTAGACGAAGACAAACTGAAGCATAGTTCTGGGAGGCTGTGGTCTTGACAAAGAACCTCCAGCTACTGTAGCACCAAGCAAGATGGATGAACCTGGACACTGTATCCACAAGGGCACGGGCCAAACCAAAACAAAATTCCCTACACATCCCGTAGGGATAGGAATAAGAAACCCAAACAAAACTAACCTGTTAAGATATGTGCAACCCGAAACATGGTTGCTAGGAAAGCTATTAAGAACACAAAGAAGCACAAAGGTACTCCTACACAGCCCGTAGGAATAAGCTAACCATGCTATAAAATTATGTAAAAAATACAATGAAAAACAACTGATTTTCTCCCTCATGTAGCACAGCAAGGCGCTAGCAGCAGCCATCACCATGGTACAAACACACCCTACAAACTGCCACCCGAATCTGTGCAGCATGTAATCATCACCCCTCCACGCCAAAAAACAAGGATACCAGCAGCAATCCCCTGTAACTGCGCTGTAAGCAACACCACACCTCCTCACCAACAAGTGAACCTGTCGTAAATCATAAAGGAGAAGAAATAACAAACACACAATATAGGAGCTCTCCTCACTCGACCCACAACACAGCATGTCTCTCCACTCCATATATGATCTGACAACACTAGGCCCACAACTCACATGATACCTCGAAAGTATCAGAAGGACATTATACTTGAAAGCTCCAAGAACCTGCACAAACCATATATAAGATATGATAAAGGTTAGCTTAAAACATGTGTGCTGTCTCTCATCACTCAACCCACAATATCTGGAAATATTTAGGTAGCTCACAACACTCAACCCTCCATACGGACACAACAATGTAGGAGAAGATTTAGGATTCATGATAACCTGCAAAAGAGCACCCAGTTAGTAAACCCCACAATAGTTGCTCACCATCACTCAACCCTCAATGTATGTAATCTCACATCACTCATTCTCCGGCCAGCTGCATGGTGCTGCTGCAAGATTTTGAGAGAAAGACTCCATTCCTCCAAAAGCCAATTATCACCTGCAGAAATCTTAACATTTTCCATAGAAAGAAGCCTACACCTAACCATTTGGATAATAGAGTTAGTAACAACCTCTTCACGCTTTTGGGCCTTATTGAAGATCCTACTATTCCTCTCCATCCAAATGTGGTAGACAGTGCAAAGAAATGATAGCTTAAGAATCACCATTTTCAAGGAGGTACCACTGGTGGATTTAACAGCAAAATCAACAGTTTCCAACCAAGGCTAAGAAGGCTAGTTAGACTTACACTTGGCAAGGATACCACCCCAAATCCTAGAAGAAAATATGCACCTAAAAAAGAGATGAGAGTGATTCTCCTCAGGATCTTGACAGAAAGGGCAGTAAGGATTTGTAACAAGACCACAAGTTTTAAGTCTATCACCAGTATTAAGTCTCTCATTGATGGCTAACCAAGCAATAAAACTAACCCTAGGGATTGAAGGGGGGCCCCAGATAAGTTTGGACCAAGTGACTTTAGGGCCCTTATCCCTCCAACAATCCCAAGCTGACTGGATAGAAAAGTTACCATCAGCAGCCAAATTCCAAAACGGAGTATCAGAAGAGCCAAAGGAAGGTAGAAAAGATAAAGGGGTAGAAGAGATCCACTCCTTTATCTCCCAAGAATTAGAGATAGGCCACTTCCAAGAACTATTAGAGACTATAGAGCTAACCTTGGTGCTGTCAGGAAGATTAGTGTCATAAAGAATTCTAGGGCCAAACCTATGCCACAGCGAACCAAGCGGGTGCCAATTGTCATACCAAAGGAACACATTTTCCCCATTACCAATTTTGAACTTGATGTGAGGATAGATTAAATGCCTAAGAGACAGGATTTTCCTCCAGACCCATGAGGGATCACTAGGAGTTCTAACAGCCCAAAAGCTCCTACCTTTAAGCAAGTAAGCCTTGACCCATTGGCACCACATGGAACAATCACCCCCAGAAAACAAGTACCAAACATGTTTGGCTATAGCAGCCTTGTTCCAGGTAGCTAAGTCCTTGAAACCAAGGCCACCCTCATTTTTTTTCCTGCAGATATATCTCCAAGCAATCTTAGCACTATGTTTCTTCAACTCAACCCCAGACCAAAGAAAAGATCTAAGGATGCTCTCAATGTCACCAATGATTTTCTTAGGGAGAATAAAAAGAGAGTGTGCCTTGAAAACAGAATAGACTGGATGAGTTGAGCTCTACCAGCATAAGAAAGCAGTTTATTGGTCCAACTTTTAATCCTCTTAGTAATTCTCTCAACCAGATTATGACAATCAGACACTTTAAGCTTGGTAGTGATAAGAGGCACACCAAGGTATTTCACCGGGAGGGAGCCCTCAGTAAAATTGGCAATCTGAAGAATATCCTCTTTAAGCTCACTACTACACCCCGAGAAAAAAATATTACTCTTACTAGAATTAGGGGTAAGACCAGACAGATCCCTAAATTCATCCAATCCCTGCATGATAAGAGAAACAGTACCAGGGTCCCCTTTACTGAAAATCATCAAATCATCAGCAAAACAAAGGTTGACAATTTTAGTTTTCTCACACCTCCAGTGGAATTTGAACAAAGGGCTCCTAGATTTCTCAGCTAGAATTCTGGCAAGAATTTCCATAGCCAACACAAAGAGATACAGGGACATAGGGTCCCCTTGTCTTAATCCCCTCGCCCCTTTAAAATACCCCTGAAGGCTCCCATTAATACAAATCGAGAAAGAAGGACTCGTAATGCAAGCCTTTATCCAGGTAATCATACAAGGAGGGAAAGCCATAGCTTTGAGGATATCAATGATAAAGTCCCATCTCACAGTATCATAAGCTTTCATAATATCAACTTTCATGGCGCACTTAGGAGAGTGGGAACTCCTATGGTAACCTCTCATAATCTCTTGGGACAAGAAAATGTTGTCCGAGATCCTTCTACCTTGAACAAACGCAGACTGCACAGGATCAATCAAATCAGGAAGGGCCAATTTAATTCTATTAGCTATGATCTTGGCAATGCATTTATAGATGGTATTACAACAAGAGATGGGTCTATAGTCACCAACATGAGTAGGATTAGGGACTTTAGGGATAAGAGCTATAATGGTACTGTTAACCTCAGAAAGAAGTTTACCAGAGTCAAAGAAAGACTTAATAGCTAGAATGACATCCTTACCAACAATATCCCAAGAGCTCTTAAAAAAACCAGCGGAATACCCATCCGGGCCAGGGGCTTTATTGGACTTTAAAGACCAAAAAACCTCCTTGATTTCATTTTCAGAAACAGGCTTGGACATTAAAACAGATTGAGAGAGAGAGACTTTTTTTTCCACCAAAGATTGAATCCTCTCAAGACCCTTGTACTGATCCACAGAAGGGGTACCAAATAGATTGGTATAAAAATTGATAAAAGAGGTGTGGACATCAGTACTATGAGTAGACCTAGAACCATCACCCATGACAACACTCAAAATCTTCCCTCTATTGATATTACTTTTCACAGACCTAAAGAAGAATTTGCTATTTCTATCCCCAAGACCAAGCCACTGCACTCTGGATTTTTGAAGAGCAAGGCTCTCTTCTAATTTGCTAAGCTCAATATACTTTTTCAGATCCTCTCTCTCTTGAGCTTGCAAAACACTATTCAAAGGGTCCTTGTCAAGTTTATATTGAATAAGATCCAGATTAGTTTTAGCAATTTGGACACGAGTAGATATGTCACTAAAGTCTTTCTTATTCAAAAGCTTGAGACTAGCTTTAAGCTTTCTGAGTTTTTGACAAACCCTGAACATAGGAACCCCTTGAATGTACTGCCCCCAGGTGTTAGAAACAGTACCCAGAAAATCTGGATGTTGAGACCAGAAATCAAAGTATTTGAAAGGTTTTTTGAAAGAGCACTTGGTGGCACTGATATTGACCACAGCAGGGGAGTGGTCAGAAATACCAGAGGGGAGAAACTGGGCAGTAGCCTCAAGAAATTTGTCCAGCCAAGCCTCATTAACTAGAACTCTATCAATTTTGGTAGCTATATAGGTCCCCTCACTCCTATTGTTAGCCCAGGTGAATTGGCAACCTCCGTAAGACAAATCAGCCAACTCAGAAGCATTATCATTCGTCCAATTAGAAGTCCCCCCAATTTTTTCCTGCTGGTATCTAATAGCATTAAAATCACCCAGAAAAACACAAGGAACTTTGGATTTAACACGGGAGATATCAAGCATAGATTCAAAAAAAACCTTTCTCAATGTGTGCTTATTTTCAGCATAAACAAAAGTTGCATAAAAGATTTCATTGGAAGCCAATTCAATAATTTTACACAAAATATGCTGATTAGACATGGAAATCATTTGAACATCACAAAAAACATTGTTCCAGCACACCCAGACTCTACCAGTTTCAGTTGGTTGTGAATTAGAGAGCATAGACCATTGATCAAAACATTTACCACAGATAGTACTCTCTTTAGACTGTTTTATTTTGGTTTCCAAAACCCCCATGACATGAATATTCTCTTTAAGCACAAACTTTTTAACTTCTTTGTGTTTAAAGGGATCATTCAAACCTCTAACATTCCATGAAGCAATTTTTACATTCATAGGGACACAAAAGGGAGATAGAGACAAAACCCACAAAAAAAAAGACAAACCCACAACCAACTGAAACTGTGTTACCTCTTTTTCTTCCTCTGGCTACTGCTGCCTTTGCCAGAGGGTCTGTTCTTCACCTGCTGGGATGGGGTAGCAGAACTATGGATCGCCTTTTCAGCCTTAACTTCTTTAATCGCAGTGTCCAGCATTTCGGCAGCATTAGGAACCACCAGCTTTGCAATCTCGAACACCTTCTTTTGGAACCTATCCACATCACTGCTTTCAGAGCTTTGCTCCTCCCCAGATAAGCTCTTGGTCGCAGAAGTCTCCTGAGTGTCAAAGGATTGATCAGAAGAGTCCACCTCAGTGGGAGCAATTTCAGGAGCTGGAGCTGGAACTGGGTCTGCTGTAGAAGCTGGAGCTGGGAGTTCCACCACTTCTGGGATAGTTTCCAACTCAGGATCACCCACCTTCCTCTTCCCCTTAGCTGTGACAGGTGGTCCAGCCTTCGTCTTGAGCACTTACATTTTCCTCAGATGTCTTCTGCATAGAGATCAGCTTAGCCACCTGTTGAGACACACACTTTTGGGTGCTATGTCCAAATATTTGGCAATGTTGACACCTTGACGGCAACCCCTGATATTCGACTCGGATTAGAACAGCTTCATCATCATGCCTAATTTGGAAATAAGTGGGCAGTTTTGAGGTAGCCTCAATTTCCACACAAATTCTAGCAAAAGCCACCCTACTACCCCGAGCCGTAAGCTGGTCCATAAAGAGAGGATGTCCAATTGCACTTGCAATCCTACTTATACCATCAGGATCCCAATATTCCAAAGGGATGTTAAAGAACTTCACCCATACTGGAATTTTTGTGGATTTATCTTTAGATAGCTTCATCATCCTTTTCCATTGTTTTAGAATAAGGAGATAACCTCCTATGTACCATGGACCTCCTTCAAGAACTTCTCTACAACTATCAGGGGTATCAAATATAAAGAACATGAACCCATCCCCATTAGTAAGAACCTCCTTGAGGCCCTGAGTTTTCCACATCCCAAAAGCACTGTTACGCAAATAATTGTAGCCCACTCCCTTATCAACAAAGTAACACACAAGGCAGGAGTCCCATTTCTCTAGCGGATCTGTCCTTGGGGGCATATTTACAACAACACTATCCTCAAAAGAAGAAGGACGGATATACCTGAGTTTGATGTTTGACCGGGTTGATGCAGCAGTGATGTTTGCCCATGAGCGATGTTCTAGTAAGAGTAACATTTTTTTCTCGGGGTGTAGCTTAAAGAGAATATTCTTCGGATAGCCAATTTTACTGAGGGCTCCCTCCCAGTGAAATACCTTGGTGTGCCTCTTATCACTACCAAGCTTAAAGCATCTGATTGTCATACTCTGGTTGAGAGAATTACTAAGAGGATTAAAAGTTGGACCAATAAACTGCTTTCTTATGCTGGTAGAGCTCAACTCATCCAGTCTATTCTATTTTCTATGCAAGTGTACTGGTCCTCTCTTTTTATCCTCCCTAAGAAAATCATTGGTGACATTGAGAGCCTCCTTAGATCTTTTCTTTGGTCTGGGGTTGAGTTGAAGAAACATAGTGCTAAGATTGCTTGGAGATATATCTGCAGGGAAAAAAATGAGGGTGGCCTTGGTTTCAAAGACTTAGCTACCTGGAACAAGGCTGCTATAGCCAAACATGTTTGGTACTTGTTTTCTGGGGGTGATTGTTCCATGTGGTGCCAATGGGTCAAGGCTTACTTGCTTAAAGGGAGGAGCTTTTGGGCTGTTAGAACTCCTAGTGATCCCTCATGGGTTTGGAGGAAAATCCTGTCTCTTAGGCATTTAATCTATCCTCACATCAAGTTTAAAATTGGTAATGGGGAAAATGTGTTCCTGTGGTATGACAATTGGCATCTGCTTGGTTCGTTGTGGCATAGGTTTGGTCCTAGAATTCTTTATGACACTAATCTTCCTGACAGCACCAAGGTTAGCTCTATAGTCTCTAATGGTTCTTGGAAGTGGCCTATCTCTAATTCTTGGGAGATAAAGGAGTGGATCTCTTCTACCCCTTTATCCTTCCTACCTTCCCTTGGCTCTTCTGATACTCCGTTTTGGAATTTGGCTGCTGATGGTGACTTCTCTATCCAGTCAGCTTGGGATTGTTGGAGGGATAAGGGCCCCAAAGTCACTTGGTCCAAACTTATCTGGGGCCCCCCTTCAATCCCTAGGGTTAGTTTTATTGTTTGGTTAGCCATCAATGAGAGACTTAATACTGGTGATAGACTCAAAACCTGTGGTCTTGTTACTAATCCTTGCTGCCCTTTCTGTCAAGATCCTGAGGAGACACATTCTCATCTTTTCTTTAGATGCATATTTTCTTCTAGGATTTGGGGTGGTATCCTTGCCAAGAGTAAATCTAACTGGCCTTCTTTGCCTTGGTTGGAAACTGTTGATTTTGCTGTTAGATCTATCAGTGGCACCTCCTTGAAAATGGTGATTCTTAAGCTATCATTTCTGTGCACTGTCTACCACATCTGGATAGAGAGGAATAGTAGGATCTTCAATAAGGTCCAAAAGCCTGAAGAGGTTGTTACTAACTCTATTATCCAAATGGTTAGGGGTAGGCTTCTTTCTTTGGAAAATGTTAAAATTTCTGCAGGTGATAATTGGCTTTTGGAGGAATGGAGTCTTCCTCTCAAACTCTTGCAGCAGCACCATACTATTGCAGCTGGCCGGAGAATGAGTGATGTGAGGTTACATACATTGAGGGTTGAGTGATGGTGAGCAACTACTGTGGGGTTTACTAACTGGGTGCTCCTTTGCAGGTTATCATGAATCCTAAATCTTCTCCTACATTGATGGGTCCGTATGGAGGGTTGAGTGCTGTGAGCTACCTATATATTTCCAGACATTGTGGGTTGAGTGATGAGAGACAATACACATACTTTATGCTAACTTTTATTATATCTTATATATGGTTTGTGCAGGTTCTTGGAGCTTTCAAGTATAATGCCCTTCTGATCCTTTCGAGGTATCATGTGAGTTGTGGGCCTAGTGTTGTGAGATCATATATGGAGTGGAGAGACATACTGTGTTGTGGGTCGAGTGAGGAGAGCTCCTATATTGTGTGTCTGTTATTTCTTCTCCTTTATGATTTACGACAGGTTCACTTGTTGGTGAGGAGGTGTGGTGCTGCGTACAGTGCAGTTGCAGGGAAGTGCTGCTGGCATCCTTGGTTTTTGGCGTGGAAGGGTGCTGGATACATGCTACACAGATTCGGGTGGCAGTATGAAGGGTGTGTCTGTACCATGGTGATGGCTGCTGCTAGCGCCTTGCTGTGCTACAGGAGGGAGAAAATCAGTTGTTCTTCATTGCTTTTTTTGCATAATTTTGCAGTGTGTTTAGCTTATTCCTACGGGCTGTGTAGGAGTATTTTTGTACTTCTTTGTATTCCTAATAGCTGTCCTAGTAACCATGTTTCGGCTTGCACACATTTTTACAGTTTAGTTTTGTTTTTGTTTCTCATTCCTAGCCCTACGGGATGTGTAGGGAATGTTGTTTTTTGTTTTGGCTCGTGCCTTTTGTGGATACAGTGTCCAGATTCTCTTGCTTGGTGCTACAGTAGCAGGAGGTTCTCTTCAAGATCATAGCCTCCTGGATCTATGCTTCAGTTTGCTCTCTTCGCCTAGGTTGTTATAATTGTTTATATTTCTTGTTCACTCTTCCTATTGCTAGATTATAGGAATGGTGAACAGGTTGTTGGCTTTTGTTCTGTCCTCTGTATAGCTGTCTTAGGTCCTGGGGTATGCCCCTTGTAGCTGTGTAAATCTTCTTGTTTTATTTATCTCTTATTCACCCAAAAAAAAAAAAAAAAACTTCCACCCCCCCTGACGCCTCCTCGTTGGAAGGATGGAGAATCCCTAATCGGTATCTGTATATCAGAATCAGAAGCCCTAACTGGAACTGAATGTTCAACGATATTCTTGTGTTCCCCTCTATTACGCGCTAAAACTACACTATCTGGTAGATTTAGGAAGCTATTGTACTCTTCCTCCACCATATCAGACCAACTCGTACTGATAGCATTCTCAGTCGGCGTCGATGGCTCGTCAATCGTAGCTGGAAACATCGGACCTTTCAGTTTCTCCGAGTTTGACTCAGGTCTCTTGCCCAAAACGTTGCTTGAATCTCTTGGTGGATCTGAACCAAAACCCTCTACTACCGAAACAACCTCGAGTCCCAAACAATCTGCCTCAAATCCGGCAACCTGCGCTTGAATCTCCACACCAGAAGAATCCACGATCTGAGTATCCACACCTCGGTTACCCTCCATGATGGAAGGATTAGCCATTAAGAGACCCTCGCCACTAGGGTTTGTAACATCTGCTTCTGAAGCCATCGATCTTTCAGTCAAAATCGCAAAACTATTTTTGGTGAACCCTAAGTCACCACCTGATGACTTTACTTGCTCGACCTTAGCATTAACCCCCTCAATACGCTCAGTAATGGTAGCATTAACTCCAGACATCGACAATCAATGAGATATTGATAGAGAGATGTCAGAGCTTCTCTCACTAACCCATTACTTGGCCACTTAAGCCAGACTTCCTCTATAACTTTCTCCGTCCTTCTCTCTTTTGTTCTAGAAACTAATCAGCTTAGCTAACTAATTTTTTTACAAGCTTAAGTGGCCAAGTTTAACTCAAACTAACCTTGCTTAGCCTCTAAGAAAGACAATTTTATGTGTAATTGTAGCTTAACGATATTTAAGGTTTTCTAAATCACCTAAGTGTGCAATTCTCAAGTCAAAAATGATGAAATTGAATTTCCTTTGTTTTTTTTCCTATTTCTCTTTCCTTTCTCTAACTCTCTCTTCTGGCTCTCAAGAACAAAGTTTCGCTGTAACTTTCTCTGTCCTTCTTTCTTTTTTTCTAGAAACTAATTAGCTTAGGTAACTAATTGTTTCGTAAGCTTAATAATTGGCCAAGTTTAACTCAAACTAATCTTGCCTAGCCTGTAAGAAATGGAATCTTCTGTGTAACTATAGCTTAATCATGTTAGTTTAACTTAAGCAACCCATTAAATATTTTCTAAATCACCTTAGTGTTTAATTTTCACGTCCAAAATGATGAATTTGAATTCCCTCTGATTTTTTTTTGTTTTCTTTTCCTTTCTATTTCTCATTCTTTTCTCTAACTTTCTCTTCTAGCTCTCAAGAAGACAGTTTATCTGTATCTTTCTCTGTCCATCTTCTTCCTTCTCCCTTTTGTTCTAGAAACTAATTAGCTTAGGTAACTAACTGTTTCATCAGCTTAAGTGGCCAAGTTTAAATCAAACTAATTTTCCTTAGCCTCTAACGAAGAGAATTGTCTTAGTAATTGTAGTTCAACGATATTAATTTATACCTTTTTTTTTTGGGTGAATAAGAAATAATATAAAACAGAAAGATTTACAAAAATACAAGGGGCATACCCCAGGCCCTAACAACAAAAAACAACACGAGCCTCAGCCCACAGACCCGAAGCCCAAAGAAAAACAAATTAAAACACTAGACCAAACCTAGGAGCTACATCTGAAAATTAGGAGAGCCAAAGGAAAACTTAGCCATGCAAACTGTACAAAGGCCATATCCTATGATGAATAGGGACCTTGTACAGAAGACAAAACCAGCAACCAACAAGCACCACTACAACAGTCCAAAACTCCCTACACAACCCGTAGGGATGGTCACCATCACACCCACAAAACCTCCCTACACAACCCGTAGGGGTAGGCACCTGTAACAAAATAAATATAATACAAAAATAGTAACCCAAGCAAACCGAATTGATGAACCAAGAGGGGCCCATCCTACCGAATAGCTCAAAAAACCTGTTACACGAGACACCAAAGTACACATGAAACCTCCTACACAACCCGTAGGAGTAGGCAAACTGCAAACTACAACTATGAACAAATAAAAATAAAAAGAAAGACCACTGATTAGCTCCCACTAGTAGCATAGCAAGGCGCTTGAAGCAGCCATCACCATGGTACCTACACACCCTGCCAACTGCCACCCAAAACTGAACAGCATACAGCCACCACTCCTCCACAGCAAGAGAGAAATAAAAGAACTGAAGATAGCTTGTGAACCCACGGAAATGCCTAGGCAAGGCGCAACTTGCAGCCATCACCGAAGAGTAGTTCCACACAGCGTACAACGCCAAAGAGGGGCGCTGATTGCAGGCACCTACATACCACCAGGCAGACCCCGGCACAGATTGCTGCCAATGCCCAGAGATAGCCACCAACAGCAACCTTCTTGCAGCCAAAGCCCAGATCCAATAACCATCTGAGAGAAACTGCCAGGAGCAATCCCACCTTACAAGTTGCTGCTGAACCTGTTCAACATATTAATTTATAACTTAAACACCTCATTTAGGGCTTTCTAAATCACCTAAGTGTTCTTTTTTTTTTTTTTTTGGGTAAGTAAGTCATAAAATAAAGACAGTAAAATGTACAAGTTTACAAGGGGCATACCCCAGGTACGCCCTACAACCAATAATGAAGAACAAAAAACACCACAACCTACCACAGGACATACGACAACATATTACCACACTCGCAAAAGCGAAAGAACAACAGAAAAGAAAAGAAGAACAGGACCCCACTTTGCCCATATATCCTTTTTGTCCCCAAGTAACCCTTACCATCAAAGATAATAGATGGGAACTTGGGATGGATATATGGGCAAATAAACAAAACACACCACAGACTCGAGAACAAAATAGAGAAAACACACAATACAATGTAACTAACTAAACACCCAACAAGACCAAACAGAGAAGCATAGCCCATGCAAAAAAGTTGTCCACACAAAAAATCCAATCAACATCCAATTAACTCACCACATATCTCCCAGTTCCAGCCATGGCAAATTCCACACCTCAATTCCCCATGGCAGTGTCCCCTTCACTCCACACCAGAAGAGGTCAAAGAACTGCACTAAGCCGAATCACATGAATATGTACGAATCATCAACCAAACGAAAAAGTCAGATATAGTAGACAGAAGAATGCATAAAGGCCCACCAATTTCCAAACTAAAACCACTCACCCACTTGGATTTATCAACAACCAAGAAGCATAGCCCATGCAAAAGTGTTGTCCACACAAAAGAGCCAATCAAAATCCAATTAACTCACCACATATCTCCCAGGTCCAGTAATGGCAAATTCCACACCTCAATTCCCCATGGCAGTGTCCCCCTCACTCCACACCAAAAGAGGTCAGAGAACTGCACTAAGCCGAATCACATGAATATGTACGAATCATCAACCAAATAACGGAAAAGCCAAGTATAGTAGACAGCAGAATGCATAAAGGCCCACCAATTTCCAAACAAAAACCAGTCAACCACTTGGATTTATCAACTACAAAGAAGTGCCCATGCAAAAAATGTTGTCCACACAAAAACCAATCAAAATCGAATTAACTCACCACACATCTCCCAATTCCAGCAATGGCAAATTCCCTACCTCAATTCCCCATGGCAGTGTCCCCCTCACTCCACACCAGAAGAGGTCAGAGAATTGCACTAAGCCGAATCACATGAATATATACGGATCATCAACCAAATAACGAAAAGCCAATAGTTGACAGTAGAATGCATAAAGGCCCACCAATTTCCAAACAAAAAACCAATCAAAAAATAATAGCCCCAAAGCAACAAATCAATATATAGCCAACAGAGAAACTTTCTTCTTCACTGTCTTAAGGGGAAGAAAGCAGAGCTTCTCTCTCTAGATTCTAGAGAGAGAATGCTCCCCCCGGTGGTCATGGCTTCCTGGTGCTGTTCTGGCCAGTTTGTTTAGCTCCTATATTAATTTATATGAGTGTGAGTGATTGTCGTTCCAGGTGTGTTATCCCTGGCTGTGAGGTGTGGAGTTTTATTGCTCTCTATCTTTGTATCAATGTTCGGTTTTCATGGAAGTTCAACATTTCTGTGTTCCCAATCCGGCTGTTCTCATGGCTGGTTTGGGGTGTCCACGTTTTGGGTCGCTGAAGGTGTTGGGGTTTCTATGTCCGGGTGTTGCTCTGTTATTCAGTAAGCTCAGGTGACCTTTATCCATGTGCTGGTTGCTAGTTCAGTCCGTGTGCTGGGTGAGCTGTGTTTCTGGTGGGTGACGGGTCACGTCGAGATTTATTGTTAAATGCTTACGAAGGTGTGCTGGATTCGGTTTGCTTTAGCACCGGTGGTCTAGCTCTGTCCTTCATGGTACTTTTCTGGGTGGTTTGTTGGTTTGGAGCTTGCCCTTGTCATGGCTTCTGCCATGACCATGTTTACTGGGTTTGCTCCTTCTCCGACAGTGGGTGTCGTTGCTAAGATAGTGAGGAAGATGGGTCTGGTTTGGGTCTGGTTCACATCGGTGAAGGGTAGTCTGGTTTCATTCCAGAGGTTTGCTGGATGCTAATCACACTGGTCGTCTCCAGCGTGCCGTGGTTAGTGGTTTCTGCCGGTGCTGGGTTTGTATCCAACTCAGTTGCTGGTGGTGGTTCTGGTTTCTGCAATTACACCGGTGATCTTGGTGTGTGTAGCCGTATTTGGGTCTGGTTGGTGTTGTTGTCGGCGTGATACAGCGTGATACGGCTACCATGACGAGATGTGTGGAGGAGCTACATGAATGCACGATCGAGTGGTCACGTGGTGTAGCTGTCCGTAGGCCTGCAGAGCTTGACCATTCGTGATGTGTACGCATGCAAGGTGATGAGTGATGTCCCTGGTATTGCAGGTCCATCACGTGTAGGGGCGTCTAGTTATTTTTTACAGACAAATGGTTTTGATTGGTTTTCAATTGGTTTCACAAAACCAGAAAGAGTGGCCCACGGTTTTCTCTGTGGGGCCCATGGTGCAAGAGTTGGTATGGAATTGGTGGTTTTGAAATTCAACCGTTGGGCTCATTTTGTTTTAAATTTTGGGGCTTTTTGAGCCGAAATTTGGAGTGCATGGCGTGGGTTATTGGGGCCCACTAGGTAATTTTTTATAATTGGGTTACTTTGGAAATTTTTGTTTAATCTCTTCGCAGTGGATCTTTTATAGTTGATAATTTTATGGTGATTGATCGTGTGATCCTCATGTGACTCGATATGAGGGTGGTTTTGAATCATCTCCGCCAAGAGTGATTGGGGAGTCACTGCTATGGGGAATAGTGGTTCAATAACCAGCCGAGTTAGAGACTGGGAGATGAGCGGGAGGATAGCTACCAGTTTCTGGTCGCTTCTTGTCTTCATGTGACCCGTCCTAATTGATCGTATTGCCACGCCTGACATGGAGTGCTGGTCACACTGCCGTGGGGTTTGAGGCCTGTGATCTACCAAGGAAGGGACTGGGGGATGTGATGATTGATTTCATGATTTTGTTGGCTGTGTATTGGTTTGTTGCTGAGGGGTTATTGTCTTTTACTTCAACTCCCTAGTCCGTGGCATATGGTTTTTGATCGTGCTAGCTTCATGTGACTTTGCTGGGATTTCTCTTGGGGTATATCTTTTCCTCCGTCCCGGCATTGGTTAAGTGGCTTGGATGTCACGGCTGTGAGGAGTGGGATTCTTATTGGATTCCATGTTTTTATCTACAGTAGAGACTGGGGGCTTGTGGGGTTGATCATCATCTTTGTTTTCGGCTTGTGGGTTGTTTTTTTGTCAGTATGGGTGTTTTGTTTCTGTACTTTATGTTGTTTTTGTATTTCTTTGCCCATATATCCACCTCAAGTTCCCTTCTATTATCTCTGATGGTAGGGGTTACTTGAGGACAAAAAGGATATATGGGCAAAGTTGGGTTATTGTGTTTTCAGTTTCTTGTTTACCCCCTTTTTAGGGGGTGTAGTGGTAGTTTGTTGGTTATATATGTTTTTTTATTTGTTGTTTGGGCGTGCCTGGGGTATGCCCCTTGTAAACTTGTAAATTTCATTGTTTTATTTTATGACTTACTTACCCAAAAAAAAAAATATATAGCCAACAAAATCATGAGAGCAATCATCACATCCCCCAGTCCCTTCCTTGGTAGATCACAAGCCTCAAACCCCATGGCAATGTGCCCTCCACTCCAAAAAGGCGTGGCAATACGATCAATCAGGATGGGTCACATGAAGACAAGAAACGACCAGAAAATGGATAGCTATCCTCCCGCTCATCTCCCAGTCTCGAACTCGGCTAATAAATGAACCACTATTCCCTAAAGCAGTGACTCCCTAATCACTCTTGGTAGAGATGACTCAAAACCACCCTCATATCGAGTCACATGAGGATCACACGATCAAACATCATAAAATAATCAACTATAAAAGATCCATTACAGACTGACTAAACAAAGAGAATTTGCAAAATGAATCCAAATTTGTAGTGGGCCCACATAAAAATTTATTAAAATGAATCCACCGTGGGCCCAAAATTAATACCCGTGGGTCAGACCCACTAAACCACGCCCAAATTTGAAATTTATCCTTACCTCTCCACGTGATGCACTTGCAGCAAAAATTCCACACTTGACCTCAGTCCATTAACCACGTGAATTCCCAAAAGGATGAATTTGAATCCCGATTGATTTTCTTCCAATTTCTCTTTCTTTTATATGACTTCCTCTTCTTGCTCTCAAGAAGAAAGCTTCTCCGTAACTTCCTCCGTCCCACTCCTTCCTTCTCTCTTTTGTTCTAAGAACTAATTAGGCTTGGTAAATAATTGTTTCGTAAGCTTAAGTGACTGAGTTTAATTGAAACTAATCTTGCTTAGCTTCTAAGATACAGAATTTTCTAAGCAATTGTAACTTAACGATACTTGTTTAAGTTAAGTACCACATTTATGGATTTCTAAATCAACTGAGTGTTCAATTCTCAAGTCAGAAAGGACGAATTTGAATTCCTTTCGATTTTCTTCATATTTCCCCTTCTTTGCACTAACCTTTTTTTTTTTTCTTTCCCAGCTCCGAAGAAGGAAGTTTCTCTGTAGCTTTCTCCGTCCCTCTCCTTCCTCCTCTCTTTTGTTCTACGTACTCATTAGCTTAGGTACCAAATTGTTTTATAAGCTTAAGTGGCCAAGTTTAACTCTAGCTAATCTTGCTTAGCCACTAAGATAGTGAACTTTCTGAGTAATTGTAGCTTAACGATAATAGTTTAACATAAGCACCTCATTTAAGATTTTCTAAATCGCCAAGGTATTCAATTCTCAATTTCACAAAAATTGAATTTGAATTCTCTTCGAATTTCCTCCTATTTCTCCTTCTTTTCTCTCACTTCTCTTCTAGCTCTCAAGAAGGAAAGTTTCTCTGTAACTTTCTCCGTCCTTCTGCTTCCTTCTCTCTTTTAACTCAAACTATCCTTGCTTGGCCTCTAAGAAAGAGAATTTTCTGAGTAATTGTAGCTCAACGATATTAGTTTAATATAAGAACCTCATTTAAGGTTTTTGAAATCGCCTAAGTGTTCAATTCTTGAGTCCAAAAGGTTGAATTTGAATTCCCTTTGATTTTCTTCCTATTCCTCTTTCTTTGCTCTAACTTTCTCTTCGAGCTCTCAAGAAGAAAGTTTCTCTGTAACTCTCTACTTCCTTCTCCTTCTTTCTCCTTTGGTTCCAGAAACAAATTAGTTGTGCTAACTAATTGTTTCATAAGCTTAAGTGGCCAAGTTTAACACAAACTAATTACCCTCTAAGAAAGAGAATTTTCTTAGTAATTTTAGCTTGACGATATTAGTTTTACTTCAGAAACTCATTTAACGATTTCTAATTCACCTGAGTGTTCAATTCTCAAGTCCAAAAGGATGAATTTGAATTTCCATTTTGTTCTAATTTTTGTTTCTTTGCTCTTACTTTCTCTTCTGGCTCTCAAGAAAATAGTTTCTCCGTAACTTTCTCCGTCCTTCTCCTTCCTTCTCTCTTTTGTTTTAGAAACTAATTAGCTTAGGTAGCTAATTGTTTCATAGGATTAAGTGGCTAATTTTAACTCAAACTAAGGCCTCTAAGAAATGGAATTTTTTGAGTAATTGTAGCTTAATGATACTAGTTTCACTTAAGCACCACATATAAGGTTTTCTAAATCACCTACTTGTTCAAATCTCAAGGCAGAAAATGATGAATTTGAATTCCTTTTGATTTTCTTCATATTTCTCTTTCTTTTCTATAACTTTCTCTGCTAGCCCACAAGAAGAAATTTCTCTGCAACTTTCTTCGTCATTCTCCTACATTCTTTCTTTTGTTCTACGAACTAATTAGGTTTGGTAACTAATTGTTTCATAAGCTTAAGTGGCCAAGTTTAACTCAAACTACTCTTGCTTAGCCTCTAAGAAAGCTTCTCTGTAACTTTCTACGTCCTTTCTCATTCCTTCTCTCTTTTATTCTAGAAAGTAATTAGCTTAGTCATAAACTTAGGTCGCCAAGTCTGACTCAAACTAATCTTGCATAGCCTCTAAGAAATAGAATTTTCTGAGTAATTGTTGCTTAACGATATTGGTTGAATTTAAGCACCTCCTTAAGGTTTTCTAAATCACCTAAGTGCAAGCACAAAAGGTTGAATTTGAATTCCCTTTTATTATCTTCCTGTTTTTTTTTTTTTTTTGGGTGAATAAGACATAGATAAAAGAAAGACAGAGAATACACGGCTACAAGGGGCATGCCCCAGGACCTAACAGAAACTATACAAGAACAAAAACAGGATCCCAACAACTACCTAACGAAACTCAAAAAATGAGAAAGAAAATTATAGCAAAGCATATAAATGTAATAGCCCAAAAAATATGTTCATGACCCGCATACCAAAATGAGGACCATGAATACATCCAGAATTAGACCAGATCTGTGGAACGGCAAAACCACAAAGCCAACATAAACTAAAAGCACACAAGTCCAAAAGCCAAAAACTAACAAAAGCCATGCACAATCCGCACGGATAGGCCAAAAGAAAATTGACACAGCAAACAACTAGGGTCCAGACACAACCTGATTAACAAAAAGAAATGAAAGACAGTGCTTAACAAAGGCGCTTCCAGTAGCCAACCCACCAACCCAGCAAACATACAACCCAATCTGCCCAGCAGAGAAGTATCATCACCGCCACAGCCATCAGATGAATAGCATATGGATATCCAGACAGCCACCGTAGTGCTTAAACATTGTAATAAACCCTGTAGAAACAATCAAAAATGAGTACATCCAGTGATAACAAGGACAGAACATAGCAACAGTACACTCAATGTAGGAACTCTCATCACTCGGCCCACAATTTAGGGGCTCACACCACTCAAAATTAGCATCCTTAACCTGCACATAAAAATTTACAGTATATATAGGCATTAGCAAAAAAAATTTTGGCTTACACCACTCGACCCACATGTAACTGGAGAACATATAAAGTAACTCTCATCACTCAACCCTCAAGGATAGATAGCTCCATTTGAACCTCCCAATTACACCTGCAAAAAAGAAAAACTCAAATACTTAAAGCCCTCATTTAAGCTCACCATCACTCAACCCACATATAGTGAACTCACATCACTCAGCAGCCCTCCCATTTCTGATGTTATGGGGCTTCAAAATTGTCTCCGACAAATTCCATTGATCTAGAAACCATCTGTCACCATTGGATCTAGGAATATTCTTAATTGACAACATTCTATTTCTAACCATTTGGATAACAGATTTAATGACCACCTCTTCAGGTTTTAGTTCTTTGTTAAAAATTCTGTTATTTCTTTGGTCTCCTTAGTAGCAAAAGTAACACTGTCAGGCCAACTAAGAACAGGCCACTTAATGTTACAAGCAGCTTCAATGGCACTCCAGACTCTGCTAGAGAAGATGCACTCAAAGAATAGATGCGAATGGCTTTCCTCCAGGATGAGGCAAAAAGGGCATAGAGAGCTAGGGGACAAGCCAAACATACGGAGTCTTTCACCTGTGTAAAGTCTATTGTGAAGAGCCACCCAAACAATGAAGCTAACTTTAGGGATTCTATGAGGGCCCCACACAAGCTTATGCCAAACCACTTTATCGAATTTCTTTCTCCAATGATTCCAAGCTGATTGAATGGAAAACTTACCATCAGTAGTAAGATTCCAAAGAGCTTGATCAGTGCTGGAAGGATTGGGATTAAAACACACAGGAGTAGAAGAGATTAACTCCTGAATTTCCCAAGAGTTAGGAGTAGGCCACTTCCAAGAAGGCCCATCAATGATTTTACTAACTTTTGTTTCACTGTTAAGGGTAGAATCATAAATAATTCTATCCCCCAATTCGTTCCACAATGGACCAAGAGGGTACCAATTATCATACCAAGAGGGTACCAATTATCATATCAGAGGGGAAACCCACTTCCTAAGAGACAATAATTTTCTCCACACCCAAGAAGGATCATTAGGTACCTTAACTTTCCAGAAACTCTTCCCCTTTAATAAGTAGGATTTGACCCACTGACACCACATCGATCCCTCACCCCCGGAAAACAAAAACCAAATATGTTTAGCTATGGCGGCTTTATTCCAAATATCTAAAGATTTAAAGCCCAAACCTCCCTTATTTTTAGCTCAGACAACCAATTGTTTTCATAACCTTAAGTGGGAAAGTAGAACTCAAACTAGCCATGCTTTGCCTCTAAGAAAGAGAATTTTCTGAGTAATTCTAGCTTAACAATATTAGTTTAACTTAAGCACCTCATTTAAGGTTTCTGACTCACCTAACTGTTCAATTCTCAAGACCAAAAGTGTGAATTTGAACTCCCTTTGATTTTCTTCCTATTTCTCTCTTTCTTTTCTCTGACTTTCTCTTCTATCTCTTAAGAAGATAGTTTATCTTGACTTCACCTTCCTTCTTTCTTTTGTTCCAGGAACTAATTTGCTTAGGCAACTAATTGTTTCATAAGCTTAAGTGGCCAAGTTTAACTCAAACCAATCTTGCTTGGCCTCTAATAAAGAGATTTTTCTGAGTAATTCTAGTTTAACGATATTAGTTTAATCTAAGCACCTCATTTAAGGCTTCCAAAATCATCTAAGTCTTCAATTCTCAAGTCCAAAAGGATGAATTTGAATTTCTTTTGATTTTCTTCCTCTTTCTCTTCCATTTCCCTGACTTTCTCTTCTAGCTCTCAAGAAGAAAGTTTCTCTATAACTTTCTCCGTCCTTCTCTCTTTTGTTCTAGAAACTAATCAGCTTAGCTAACTAATTTTTTTACAAGCTTAAGTGGCCAAGTTTAACTCAGACTAACCTTGCTTAGCCTCTAAGAAAGACAATTTTATGTGTAATTGTAGCTTAACGATATTTAAGGTTTTCTAAATCACCTCAGTGTGCAATTCTCAAGTGAAAAATGATGAAGTTGAATTTCCTTTGTTTTTTTCCTATTTCTCTTTCCTTTCTCTAACTCTCTCTTCTGGCTCTCAAGAACAAAGTTTCGCTGTAACTTTCTTTGTCCTTCTTTCTTTTTTTCTAGAAATTAATTAGCTTAGGTAACTAATTGTTTCGTAAGCTTAATAATTGGCCAAGTTTAACTCAAACTAATCTTGCCTAGCCTGTAAGAAATGGAATCTTCTGTGTAACTATAGCTTAATCATGTTAGTTTAACTTAAGCAACCCATTAAATATTTTCTAAATCACCTTAGTGTTCAATTCTCACGTCCAAAATGATGAATTTGAATTCCCTCTGATTTTTTTTTGTTTTCTTTTCCTTTCTATTTCTCATTCTTTTCTCTAACTTTCTCTTCTAGCTCTCAAGAAGACAGTTTATCTGTATCTTTCTCTGTCTATCTTCTTCCTTCTCCCTTTTGTTCTAGAAACTAATTAGCTTAGGTAACTAACTGTTTCATCAGCTTAAGTGGCCAAGTTTAAATCAAACTAATTTTCCTTAGCCTCTAACGAAGATGTAAATCAAAACACAAAACATGCAGCGGAATAAAATCATCAGATCATACCTTTTGATGATAGAACCTCGTGGATAAATCACGTGCTTCCAGAATCAGATCAATCAATCCCAGCAGTGGGGTGATATTACAATGGTGAATATCACCCACACAAACCACAGTGCAAAATGACTTTGATCGTTGTTTCTTGGGAGAGAGTCAGAATATGGGTTGAAACAGACTCAACGTTGTTTCTCTCTTGGATTACCCATAACCATATAACAAATATTTAATATATTATAATATCTATCCATATCAGTTAAGATACAGATAATATCTAATATATATTATATTTATCTATATCAGTTCAAACTGATAACGTCTGTTTCAAGAGTGGTTATCCTAAATAGGTTTGATTTCAAAATCAAAACCTATTTGGATAAGGATTCAAAATCAAATTTAATGGTCATGCCACATGGGCGCCCATTACTAACATCTCCCACTCGCACATGAGTTGGCATGACACTGCCACATCTCTATCTCAATCTCCCCAAAAACGAACAATCTCATACTAGCCAATGCACCGTGCGACCGCTGAGAACACCTGCATGTGGGAGCTCTATACTAGAAACTCAAAATGAGCCAGCATAGAGACATCAACCCAAAAAAGAAAAGAAATAGTGTCTCATATACCCCAGACCCATCTAATTACACCGGTCCAAAAAACATCTCTAATCCCTCAAAAAGAGCATGTTTGACCCTCTCAATTCTTGCAATATATTCACACTCAATTCGTCTCTCATACAGAGCGATATGAGTTGCCGGCAGTGAATATACAACAGTGGTGTAATACTAGATGATCTTCCCTTTGCACTCATGCCATTTAGTTTAGAATTGACCGCTTTCCCAGTGATGTCCCTTAAGGCCGAATCATGCATGACCGCAGGCAACATACCAAAGTAGCAGAACATCAACCCCTTACCTTATGACATAGTCAAAAGTCACAAAAGGGTACATAAATGAAAGTCATATCAATAATGACACGTAAGACTCACACGGTGAGGAAGCAGGGATCCATTCTCTCACCTCATTACTCGGTCGCCAAGCACATATCGTATGAATACATGCTACGGTGGAGTAACTCTTCCATAAAGAGTGACGTCATACTCGATACACCGTACAGATATTAGTCTAGTCGCTTTCTAGCGTCTAACCCGAATTCTCTATTTGCTCGCCTTCTAGGCGCCAAATGAGATCTCGCATCTGGCTAATCATAACAGGCACAACATGGAAAGTGGGTACTAACATCCATGTTTGGTCCTTAACACGACCTCATCTTGGTTATAACCAAGGCGACATACATAGTGGATGATTTAAGCCTCTCTTGGCTCCAAATAAAAATAAACCACCAGTCTCATCCTTGCTCGCTCCCAAGCGCCAAGGGCGATTGCTCGTGTGAGTGAGCCAATCTTGCCTGCTGACATCATCATTTGCTAATCATTATGACACAAACCATAATAGTGTCAACATCCCATCATCTCAAAATAAGTGATCGATTTTTTTAAAAAAAAATTGACCACAGCTTGCGCAATTATGGATTCCAAACATAAGCCTTATCAGCACCTCTTGCGATAAGTATACACAACGGAATCCACCATGTGCGCCTCACATGAAATGATTTAAGATCACTACCTCTTGCGCAATAACCTCTCTAAAGATATTTTTGGTGACCAATTTGCGTTTATTCTTAATGCGCCCAACTAGCGCAGATGCGCCCAACTAGCGCATTGAATTTTACAAGGAGCAAATTAAAATGCTTCTAATAAAGCATTTTATCCACAGTCTAATGAGCAAGGTCAATGTCTAAACAACTCAGTTGACCATTTACCAAAGATAACACTTATCATGCCGAATACGCCCACATAGCGTACTTTAGGCTCCCATTACAAAGAAAATCAAGGAATATAGGTCCTCCCAAAGACAATCCGAGGATTCACTCAATAGCTAAGGCTCTGGCTTTTACCGATAGGTAAGTCAATGGATTTGCAATTTTGCATCTAGAATCATTCTAGGATATTCTCTATGTAAGTCATCGAAGACAAACCGAGAATTTTCCTAAAACAATCCCTAAGGATCGTACATCCGAGCATATAAATTACATCACCCATGTCCATCATATCTAAAATGGAGGACTGCCCACCCTAGGTGGCGACAACCTTATAAATTCCTGGCTCATAATGACTAAGTAAGGAAAAACTTCTTTTTGGACCATTGATCATGCCTCAGTGGTCTTCATCGATCATCGTTGCCCTATCATGGCTTGACGAAATCTAAGAACCACTGTTTGGATAACTGCTTTAGGCTGTAAAAGATTTATTGGAACTAGCAACCTTTTTGCGCTCCTAACTTTTCACCATAAAAGCAGAAGGTAAATCCCTACGGATCTACTTATCCAATTCTCTAATGAGAAATCGGGTCACAATGTCCACAAATCAATGTTCCGAACTTATGTCAATTATAGCCTAAGTCAAAATAACCTCACTCCCCAGGAGGAAGTCTTCTCATGGTCAACACTTTCCTCAATGGTGCGACCATTCGGTATCTAGCGAGCCTTATGCCTCAACAATGACTATCCAAATTACGCATAACTTTATAACAGTTTTGCGTCATAATGGAAAGTCAACCAAATTATAAAAATGGTTAATCCTCAAAGACTTTGTCTTAAACTGCGCAACATTGATCCACTTTCTAAAAACAGGGGACTAGAGCCTTTGGCATTATCCTAGGCTCTTTATCATCTTGCGGAGCAATCATGAATGTTTCCCTCTCAATCACCCAGTGATGACGTGGAAAATTTTCACATTTGCTACCACGCAACTAAGAATGTAGAGTATTCTGCTCTAATGGAGTAATCCATTAGTAGACACATCGCTCCCACTGTCCCTAGGATATTGGAAATTTCTTTCCATTCTCAACTAGGCTACATAGAGCGCTATGCTTGGAATTCTCCATCTTATAGAGTTCCGAAAACTCTATTCACGTCACCTTTACTAATAAAACTTTATGTGACTTAGTTACACTACCACAAAGCTGCTTACCTATATGCACATGACCCGGAGGGTTTGCATGACCGCATACAATAATGCGCCACACGACCCTTTGTGTTTACAAGACAGCATACAATAATGCGCTATAGAACCCTAGGTCTTAACTTCGCAATCTTATGAGAAGTAGAATAAAGATAAGCTGCTTAATGGTTACAGATCGCCCATAGATGGCTCTCTGCTAACCCATTACTCAAAAATGGAGTGTAAAATCTGATATGGAGGGCACTTAGTTAGGGATATAGGCAACAAACTAGTGCAATTCCCAATTGGGAAACATTTTGCGCCATTATCTACCTAACATTAACAATATTTAATTCCTTATCTCTACTACACCAGTGTGTTGTTGAGTACTAGGAATAATCAATGTTCTAAGCATCCATCTCTCTTCACAGAGTTTTTCTGAAAAAATAACTCAAATAGATACTCGCCACCTTGGTCAAAACTAAAAGCACAAAAAACTCTTATCTAATTGATCTCGACCTCATATGTGCAATGTCAAAAATCATCTCAAAACTTTTGACTTATGGGAGATCAAATAGTCTTGACTCAGATGCGTATCGTAATCTATAAATGTGTCGAGATTGAGGCTTAGCTATTGTACCCTCACACATATCTAGTCACAAAATATCATAGTGGACTAAATGCGCCAAAACAAATGACCTTCTGCGGCTTTCCTACTTACTTGTGCGCACCCATTGCGAACAAATTTACACATTCACATGAGAGCAGGATGTCATAAGCGAGTGGGCCCGAGAAGGCCTACTCAAACCATCGTGTCATCATCTCATTAATGTGATTAAGTATAATAAGCCACTGGTTCATGACCAATGTCATAAACTAATTCCAATCATCTTAATGTGTGAGTTCTCGAAGACAAGTTTTAAAGGTTTAGGCCCAACTAGGTAATGACTCACGACTAAGTCATATTCACTAGATCATAAAAAGGATGTCATGGAGATATCAACTGCGCCTAAGTCGCAAATTTAACTAGTAAGTGCTAATCCCCTGCACCTTCAAGTCAATTTTATTCTCCATACACTTTAATACATCTAGTTGAAAGATGACGATACTCCTGTTGCCATCTCTATTTCTCGCTTCATAGTTACTTGCAATTAATTCTACTATCCACAAGAAGGAGAGAATAAGCTATCAACTATGATAGCTCCTGAAGTAACTTAAGCGCGAATTAGGCTAAAGAGTCTAATTCAACACAATGCTCTTACAAGCGATGCGTTAAATTCTTAGAGTCATAACAACCTTGTCAGCCTTAACCTTTTCATTACTATGCTGCAACGTTTGCGCTTAGTGGTAAATGTTATTCAAAACGTTAGCCTAGTAAAGGAATCACACAAAGAAGCACCTCATCCATGTTTCATACTCAAGTGTGGAAACAGTAAGTGTCCACACTTAGACAAGTTGGCAATACTAATAGATTTTGCAGCCACTAAGCGCTAACCTTTTCACTCAGTGTTAATAGATTTTGCAGCTTCTAAGTGCTAATCTTTTAACTTCACGTGATATTTCAACGCACACTATTATAGTGCATGAAATTTCGCTCAATCCACTCCCAATAATTGGGTAGAGAGCAAAACACTGCTCGTACTGGCTACTCGTCTTACACTTAATGACTAATTTATTTAAGCTCGCATTTCTCGGATGACGTGACTCTTGAATGTTACTTCATCCAATGATGTAACATTATTTACAAGTCAAATTACAAAGTCAATCCGCGCAGCTCATTAGTCAAGATCATATACAGATCTATTGAGGGCTTACTAATTTCATAACTCCAAAACTCGCCAACCAAAACTATGTAGCGTGCCGCTAACTATAGCGCACACATTAGTTTTTATTGTGCCAAACAAGGCAACAAAAACACGGCGACTTTGAGTCATGTTTCCTTACTTTGGCTCAATTAAGGTTTGACCTAAAGTCTCCAAGACTTTTTCTCATCTAAAGAATGGGATTAGTTTGTTCACATTTGAACATCTCTACTAAGTTTAGGTCAACCAAATTAACTTCCATAAGCTAAATCAAATTAGAGAGAAATTCGCATTGGGATTAATTTGATTAGCATAATATAATTTTGCCGCAAAAATCTAAATTAAATAGTGACAATATTACACAAGTCGCAAGATCGAAAATCCGCTATGCTCGTAATCATCTCTTGCGCCACAAGTGACAATTATCCAAAATTTAGTTTAATTTATGCGCAAAATATTGGTTTTCGGGAGTTAATCTACAAAGATTTCTCTCAACCGAATAACCTCCCACTGACTATGGCATATACAAAGCATGATAAATTCCATACAATAGCATTTTAATGTAAATCTACAAATAACTCATGCTATATTTATTTAATAATGGAATTCTAATAAATAAATAAATAATCATGCTCTTCTAATTACAACATATTACAAACCCAAAAAAATATGCTGTATTCAATATTTAAATTATGCCATAACAGAAAGTACATCATCCTGAAATTTTCTGGAATTTTCTGGTATTTTCTGGAATTTTAAATAACTAATTAAACACACATAAAATTAGAAATAAAAAATCCAGAAACTAGTAAACAGAAACAATATTCAGATTATGCCATAATTAAAATGTACATTGTTCTGAAATATTCTGAAATTTTTCTGAAATATTCTGGAATTTTAAATGACTAATAAATACACATAAAATTAGAAATAAAAAATCCAGAAACTGATAAAATGAGACAATATTACCAGTAGATATTAAAAAATTTCAGAAGTCCATAATAAAAATTTCAACCCCAGAAAATTATTTATGCAATACCAGCATCATTTTAAAGCATAAAAAATGAATTATTAACACAGAAAAAATATTTTTTATTTTCGTAAAATTTTCAAAATTTTATAGAATGTAGAAAAATTAATTCTGAGTCTAAGGGTACCAACCATGCTTAAAACAAAGCTATAACGAATATATTATGGCCCATTAACGCAATTCAGAATTAAAAAACAAACAAACAGAGCCTTAGAGCCAAGCCAGGCGGGAAAAACGGCTCGGCTCGGCTCGGCGCCGCTCAGCGCAACTCGGCGCGAGTCGGCTCAGGGAGCGGCTCGGCGCGCGGCTCAGCCTCGGCTCGGCGCTCGGCTCCAGCCCTCGGCTCGGCACTCGGCTCCAGCACGCGGCGCGCGTGCGTGGACAGCACCGCCGACGCGCGCGTGCAGACAGCGTGCGGGCGCGCGTGGCTGCGGCGTGGTGGCGCGTGAATGCCACGCGCCGCCTTCCAGGGTACTGACTGGTCCGATTTTTGTACTTTCGGACTCCTTTTTCCAAAATAAAATCATTTATGCTCTTAAAAATGACATTAATGATCATGAAAATGAAATATTTTGGATCTCACCATCTTTTATAAATATACATATGATAAAAGAAAGCACGAAAATATCCATTAATGGCTCTGATACCAATGTAAATCAAAACACAAAACATGCAGCGGAATAAAATCATCAGATCATACCTTTTGATGATAGAACCTCGTGGATAAATCACGTGCTTCCAGAATCAGATCAATCAATCCCAGCAGTGGGGTGATATTACAATGGTGAATATCACCCACACAAACCACAGTGCAAAATGACTTTGATCGTTGTTTCTTGGGAGAGAGTCAGAATATGGGTTGAAACAGACTCAACGTTGTTTCTCTCTTGGATTACCCATAACCATATAACAAATATTTAATATATTATAATATCTATCCATATCAGTTAAGATACAGATAATATCTAATATATATTATATTTATCTATATCAGTTCAAACTGATAACGTCTGTTT
Organism: Camellia sinensis; assembly: GCF_055761805.1. Taxonomy (NCBI): domain Eukaryota; kingdom Viridiplantae; phylum Streptophyta; class Magnoliopsida; order Ericales; family Theaceae; genus Camellia; species Camellia sinensis. Next base: position 128,711,352 of record NC_138962.1, read on the forward strand.
CAAGAGTGGTTATCTTAAATAGGTTTGATTTCAAAATCAAAACCTATTTGGATAAGGATTCAAAATCAAATTTAATGGTCATGCCACATGGGCGCCCATTACTAACAGAAGAGAATTGTCTTAGTAATTGTAGTTCAACGATATTAATTTATAAGTTAAACACCACATTTAGGGCTTTCTAAATCACCTAAGTGATCAATTGTCAAGTCCGAAAGGATGAATTTGAATCCCGATTGATTTTCTTCCAATTTCTCTTTCTTTTATATGACTTTCTCTTCTTGCCCTCATGAAGAAAGCTTCTCCGTAACTTCCTCCGTCCCACTCCTTCCTTCTCTCTTTTGTTCTAAGAACTAATTAGGCCTGGTAAATAGTTGTTTCGTAAAAGTGACCGAGTTTAACTGAAACTAATCTTGCTTAGCTTCTAAGATACAGAATTTTCTAAGCAATTGTAACTTAACGACACTCGTTTAACTTAAGTACCTCATTTATGGTTTTCTAAATTAACTGAGTGTTCAATTCTCAAGTCAGAAAGGACGAATTTGAATTCCTTTCGATTTTCTTCATATTTGCCCTTCTTTGCACTAACCTTTTTTTTTTTCTTTCCCAGCTCCGAAGAAGGAAGTTTCTCTGTAACTTTCTCCGTCCCTCTCCTTCCTCCTCTCTTTTGTTCTACGTACTCATTAGCTTAGGTACCAAATTGTTTCATAAAGTGGCCAAGTTTAACTCTAGCTAATCTTGCTTAGCCACTAAGATAGTGAACTTTCTGAGTAATTGTAGCTTAATGATAATAGTTCAACATAAGCACCTCATTTAAGATTTTCTAAATCACCAAGGTATTCAATTCTCAATTTCACAAAAATTGAATTTGAATTCTCTTCGAATTTCCTCATATTTCTCTTTCTTTTCTCTGACTTCTCTTCTAGCTCTCAAGAAGGAAAGTTTCTCTGTAACCCTCTCCGTCCTTCTGCTTCCTTCTCTCTTTTATCCTAGAAACTAATTAGCTTAGGTGAGTAATTGTTTCACAACCCTAAGTGGCGAAGTTTAACTCTAACTATCCTTGCTTGGCCTCTAAGAAAGAGAATTTTCTGAGTAATTGTAGCTCAACGATATTAGTTTAATATAAGAACCTCATTTAAGGTTTTTGAAATCGCCTAAGTGTTCAATTCTCGAGTCCAAAAGGTTGAATTTGAATTCCCTTTGATTTTCTTCATATTCCTCTTTCTTTGCTCTAACTTTCTCTTCGAGCTCTTAAGAAGAAAGTTTCTCTGTAACTCTCTCCTTCCTTCTCCTTCTTTCTCCTTTGGTTCCAGAAACAAATTAGTTATGCTGACTAATTGTTTCATAAGCTTAAGTGGCCAAGTTTAACACAAACTAATCTTGCTTACCCTCTAAGAAAGAGAATTTTCTTAGTAATTTTAGCTTGACGATATTAGTTTTACTTTAGAAACTCATTTAACGATTTCTAAATCACCTGAGTGTTCAATTCTCAAGTCCAAAAGGATGAATTTGAATTTCCATTTTGTTCTAATTTCTCTTTCTTTGCTCTTACTTTCTCTTCTGGCTCTCAAGAAAATAGTTTCTCCGTAACTTTCTCCGTCCTTCTCCTTCCTTCTCTCTTTTGTTCTAGAAACTAATTAGCTTAGGTAGCTAATTGTTTCATAGGATTAAGTGGCCAATTTTAACTCAAACTAAGGCCTCTAAGAAATGGAATTTTTTGAGTAATTGTAGCTTAACGATACTAGTTTCACATAAGCACCACATATAAGGTTTTCTAAATCACCTACGTGTTCAAATCTCAAGCCAGAAAATGATGAATTTGAATTCCTTTTGATGTTCTTCATATTTCTCTTTCTTTTCTATAAATTTCTCTGCAACTTTCTCTGTCCTTCTCCTACCTTCTTTCTTTTGTTCTACGAACTAATTAGGTTTGGTAACTAATTGTTTCCTAAACTTAAGTGGCCAAGTTTAACTCAAACTAATCTTGCTTAGCCTCTAAGAAAGCTTCTCTGTAACTTTCTACGTCCTTTCTCATTCCTTCTCTCTTTTATTCTAGAAACTAATTAGCTTAGTCATAAACTTAGGTCGCCAAGTCTGACTCGAACTAATCTTGCATAGCCTCTAAGAAATAGAATTTTCTGAGTAATTGTAGCTTAACGATATTGGTTTAACTTAAGCACCTCATTTAAGGTTTTCTAAATCACCTAAGTGCAAGCCCAAAAGGTTGAATTTGAATTCCCTTTTATTATCTTCCTGTTTCTCTTTCTTTTCTTTGACTTTCTCTTCTAGCTCTCAGCAAGAAAGTTTCTCTGTTACTTTCTCTGCCCTTCTCCTTCGTTCTCTCTTTTGTTCTAGAAACTAATTAGGTCAGACAACCAATTGTTTTCATAACCTTAAGTGGGAAAGTAGAACTCAAACTAGCCTTGCTTTGCCTCTAAGAAAGAGAATTTTCTGAGTAATTCTAGCTTTAACAGTATTAGTTTAACTTAAGCACCTCATTTAAGGTTTCTGACTCACCTAATTGTTCAATTCTCAAGACCGAAAGTGTGAATTTGAACTCCCTTTGATTTTCTTCCTATTTCTTTTTCTATCTCTCAAGAAGATAGTTTATCTGGAAGTTTCTCTGTCCTTCACCTTCCTTCTTTCTTTTGTTCCAGGAACTTCGCCTTCCTTCTTTCTTTTGTTCCAGGAACTAATTTTTTTTTTTGGGTGAGTAAGAAATAAATAAAACAAGAAAATTTACCCCAGGCCCTACCCCAAATTACAACGACAACGCCCTAACTTAAAAAGAATAAAGAGACAACTGGCACCAAAAAGGCTAGCCATCAACAATAAACTAGGAGCTCATGCAACCAGAACAACTAAGCAGTACATAATACTTGTTCAAGAACCATGTCCCACATCAGATAGGGGTCATGAACAAATACTACACCATCCCAAAGGTAGTATCGAACTGGAATAATACAAGGTCCACCGTGAAATACCAAAAAAAACCAGCCCAGTTCTTAGTCTCAAACACGTCCAGAACTAATAAAAAAAACAACCCAAAAAAAAGGGGGACAGCGTTACGATATACAATAATTACAGTCCCACCATACGGGTATATATACAACCAGAATTGAAAACAGCTTATGAACCCACTAAAATGCCTAGGCAAGGCGCAACTTGCTGCCATTGCCGAAGAGCATCTCCACACAGCATACAGTTTCAAAGAGGGGCGCTGGTTGCAGCCTCCTCCACACCACCAGTCAACATTAAATTCGTAACCAGACACAGATTGTTGCCATCGCCTAAGAGCCTTTCCCAACAGCATGCAACTTGCAGCCATAGTCCAATAACAATCCCAATAACAGTCCAAAGGAGACTGCCAGTAACAAACCCACCATACAGGTTTCTGCTTAACCTGCCCATAGAGAAGTAGATAGTAAGTGCCAATATTACATGAGACATCATAGAGAAGGAGGAAAATTATACTTAGTATATGAGACCTCCCATCACTCGGCCCACATCTAATAACAACACTCCACAAAGTATATGTTCTCACTTCACTAGGCCCACATCTCTCAAACTCACTCATGATCTCAACTGTTTTGCTGTATAAAGGAGCTTCCTTAACCTGCACATAAAAATTATAATATATAATAACAGTTAGAAATATATTTGTGAGCAGACTCACATCCCTCAACCCACAATGTAGGATTAAATTATTTTGGCTCACTTCACTCGGCCCACATATGACATTAGCCGAACATGCTAGAGTGTAGGAAGATATCATTATCAAGTTGGAACAAGCATCCATGATATAAATCTGCAAAAGAGTAGCCAATTAGAAAACCCACAATATGTGCTCACCCTCACTCAACCCTCAATATAGGTAAAGTATCCCCACTCAATATGCTTCCAGCATTGTTGTCCTAGGGCTGCTTCATAATTGTTGTAGGTAAATTCCATTGTGACAAATACCATGCATCACCTGCAGAGTTAGCTAGATTATACATAGAAAGCATCCTACCTCTAACCATCTGGACAATAAGATTAGTCACAATTTTCTCAGGTTTAAACTCCTTGCTAAAAATCCTCCTATTCCTTTCTATCCAGATCTGGTAGACAGTGCACAGAAAGGAGAGTTTCGTAAGAGCAGACTTCAAATCTTTGCCTTTGGTGGATTTAGTAGCATAGACCACATACTCCAGCCAGGAGAATTGGGGCCAGCTAATGTTACACTTGACCTGAATGTCTCCCCAGATCCTAGAGGAATATACACACCTGAAAAACAAATGAGAGTGATTCTCCTCAGGACCATGGCAAATGAGAGTGATGGTCTTGAGCGCATCAAATCGCTGGTGAATAAAAAGGTTTCCAATTCTCAATCGGCTCTTTTGGCTAAACCTATTTCGGATGCTGAAATCAAGGAGGTTTTTTGGTCTCTCAAAGCCAATAAAGCTCCTAGCCCTGATTGGTATTCAGCTGGTTTCTTCAAAAGCTCGTGGGATATTGTTGGGAAGGAGGTTACTCTTGCCATTAAGTCATTTTTTGACTCTGGTAAACTCCTCTCGGAGATCAATAGCACCATCATTGCTCTTGTTCCCAAAATTCCTAATCCTATGAATGTTGGTGACTATAGGCCTATTTCTTGCTGCAACACCATCTACAAATGCATTGCCAAGATAATAGCTAATAAAGTCAAATTGGTGCTTCCTGATCTTATTGATCCTGTGCAATCTGCTTTTGTCCAGGGTAGAAGAATCTCGGACAACATCTTTCTGTCCCAAGAGATTATGAGGGGTTACCACCGGAGTTCCAAAACTCCGAAGTGTGCTATGAAAGTGGACATCATGAAAGCCTATGATACTGTGAGATGGGAGTTTATTATTGATATCCTCACTGCTATGAACTTTCCTCCTTGCATGATAAATTGGATCAATGCTTGTATGACTAGTCCTTCTTTCTCTATTTGCATTAATGGTAGTCTTCATGGGTACTTTAAAGGGGCTAGGGGCCTTAGGCAAGGAGACCCTATGTCCCCTTATCTTTTTGTGTTGGCTATGGAGGTTTTGGCTAGAATTCTTGCTGAAAAATCTAGAAACCCCCTTTTTAAGTTCCATTGGAGATGTGAGAAGACTAAAATTGTTAATTTGTGTTTTGCTGATGACCTTATGATCTTCTGTAGAGGGGATCCGGGGACTGTTCATCTCATCATGCAAGGTTTGGAGGAATTTAGGAACTTATCCGGTCTCACTCCTAATCCTAATAAGAGTAATATTTATTTTTCCGGATGTAGTAGTGAGCTTAAAGCTAACATTTTGCAAATTGCCAAATTCACTGAGGGATCCCTCCCTGTGAAATATTTGGGTGTGCCTTTGATTACCACTAAGCTTAGAGCGTCTGATTGCCAAACCTTGGTTGATAGGATGACTAAAAGGATCAAAAGATGGACCAATAAATTGCTATCTTATGCTGGTAGAGCCCAACTCATCCAGTCTATTCTTTTTTCTCGATGCAAGTTTATTGGTCTTCTATTTTTATTCTCCCTAAGAGGGTTATCCGCGACATTGAAAATCTGCTCAGATCTTTCCTTTGGTCTGGGACGGAGCTGAAAAAGCATAGTGCTAAAATTGCTTGGAAGCATATTTGCAAAAAAAAAATGAGGGTGGGCTTGGTTTTAAGGATATGGAGGTTTGGAATAAAGCGGCTATAGCCAAACATGTTTGGTATTTGTTTTCGGGTGGGGAATGTTCAATGTGGTGTCAATGGGTTAAATCCTACTTACTTAAGGGTAAGAGTTTTTGGGGTATTAAGATGCCCAGTGATCCCTCCTGGGTTTGGAGGAAACTTTTGTGGCTTAGGGATTTAATTTTCCCTTTTATCAAATTCAAACTTGGTAATGGTGAAAATGTGTTCCTCTGGCATGATAACTGGCACCCCTTTGGTTCGCTTTTGCTTCGGTATGGTCCTAGGATTTTGTATGATACCAACATTCCTGACAATTCTAAGGTTAGTTCAATTATCTCAAATGATTCTTGGAATTGGCCTTTTCCTAACTCTTGGGAGATACAGGAATGGATTGCTGCCACTCCTCCTTCTCTTAAACCTTCCCTTGATTCCCCTGATATTCCTGTGTGGAGTTTGACTGCTGATGGCTCCTTTTCTATTCACTCTGCCTGGGAATGTTGGAGGGACAAGGGCCCAAAGGTTACTTGGTCTAATCTCATTTGGGGTCCTCCTGTTATCCCTAGGGTTAGTTTCATTGTGTGGCTGGCTATCCATGAGAGACTTAACACTGGGGATAGACTCCAAATCTTTGGTCTTCTTACGAGCCCTAGCTGCCCTTTATGTTGTGCTCCTGAGGAAAACCACTCCCATCTGTTCTTTAGGTGTCTCTACTCCTCTAGGATTTGGGCTGTTATCCAAGCTAAATGTAATTCCCATTGGCCTTCTTTGCCCTGGTTGGAACTTGTTGAGTTTGCTACTACATCCATCAATGGTAAATCTCTGAAATCTGTGATTATGAAACTCTCTTTTCTCTGCACTATCTACCACATTTGGATGGAGAGAAATAGTAGAATCTTTAGTAAGGTTTTCAAACCTGAAGAGGTTGTCACTAACTCTATCATCCAAATGGTTAGGGGTAGACTCCTTTCTATGGAAAATGTGAAAGTTTATGCAGGTGACAACTGGTATTTGGAACAATGGAACCTACCTTCTAAAATCCTGTTGCAGTCCCAAACTGCTGCAGCTGAAAGGAATTCGAGTGGTGTGAATTTCCCTACATTGAGGGTTGAGTGATGGTGAGCAGATAAGAAGTGTTTTGTCTAACAAATTGTGCTGTCTTGCAGATGGTGTTATTCTCAGATTCTATCAGCTATTATGGTTCCCAAATGTTTACAAAATCTGAAGTCTATAAAGGGAGGGTTGAGTGATGTGAGCCAGTACAGTTCCTCTTGTAAATGTGGGTTGAGTGGGGGGAGGAAGTACATATATTTTTAGACTAACATGTACTATATATTATATAAAATTTGGGTTTATGGAATTTCAAGTACATTGTTCAGCTGGCTGGAATGAGAGAGCACGAGATATGTGGGCCGAGTGATGGGAGATCTTACATTGAGTGGAGAGCTCTCTTTTATTGTGGGTCGAGTGAGGGGAGGTCCTATACTGAATGCTTGTTGTTCTTTCTTCTATATGACTCAATATATTGTTATGGAAATTCCTCTCTATTATATGTTGAACAGGTTAAGCAGCAACTTGTAAGGTGGGATTGCTCCTGGCAGTTTCTTTCGGATGGTTATTGGATTTGGGCTTTGGCTGCAAGTAGTTTGCTGTTGGTGACTATCTTTGGGCATTGGCAGCAATCTGTGCCGGGTTTTGCCTGGTGGTGTGAAGGTGGCTGCAATCAGCGCCCCTCTTTGACGTTGTACGCTGTGTGGATATGCTCTTCGGTGATGGCTACAAGTTGCGCCTTGCCTAGGCATTTCAGTGGGTTCATAAGCTATTTTCATTTCTGTATGTACATATTCTCGTATAGTGTGTTTGAAATTTTTGTATACCAAATTTTGTCCCCTCTTTGGGCTGTTTTGTCTTTAGTTCTGGTCATGTTCGAGACTAAGTATTGGGCTGGTGTTTTGTTGGTTCTCATGCTGGTCCTTGTTTTTCCCTAGTTCGGTGCAACTGCTGGGCTGGTGTTGTATTTGTGCAAGACCCCTGTCTATTGTGGGGACATGGTTCTTGAACAATTATTATGTTTTTCTTAGTCGTTTTGGCTGCGTGTGTCCCCGGTTCTGTGGGTTGGTAGGTTTCGTTTCCTTTTCAGTTTGGGTGTTGTTGTTGTAGTTTGTGGTAGGGCCTGGGGATCCCTTTTATTCGTGTAAATTTTCCTATTTTTTTTATTACTTATTCACCCAAAAAAAAGGGGGCAAGTAGGATTAGGAACAAAGCCGAATAGATGCAGCCTATCCCCCGTGTTTAATCTCTCATAAATAGCCATCCAGACCACAAAACTGACCCTAGGAATGGACGGAGACCCCCAAACAAGATTAGCCCAAGGCACTTTAGTACCCTTGTCCCTCCAACAATCCCAAGCAGATTGTATGGTAAAATTCCCATCCACAGTCAGGTTCCAGACAGGACAATCCTGGATATCCCTACTAGGTTTAAGCTCAAGAGAAGTAGAAGAAATCCACTCCTTGATCTCCCAAGAATTGTCAATAGGCCACTTCCAATCATTATTAGATATGACAGCACTAACTTTGGAATTGAAAGGAAGACCGTGTCATACATAATCCTATGCCCAAACCTATCCCATAAAGAACCCAAAGGATGCCAATTATCAAACCACAGAAACACCTTCTCCCCATTACCAATCTTAAACTTGATAAGAGGGAAGATATTTTTTCTAAGAGACAGAATTTTCCTCCAGACCCATGAGGGGTCACTAGGCATCTTAATATGCCAAAAGCTCTTACCCTTAAGTAAGTAGGACTTAACCCATTGGCACCACATGGATCCTTCCCCTCCGGAGAACAAGAACCAAACGTGTTTGGTGATAGCCGCCCTATTCCAAACCCCCATCTCCTTGAACCCTAAGCCCCCTTCACCTTTAAGGTTTGCTTGAGAGTTGAGTCTCTTTTATTAGGTGTACTGAATACATGCATCTAGAGGTTTTGTCCTTGGTCATCGATGGAGGATGACATTGGTGTGTTGAATTGTGATGTATGCGTTACACTTGTGTTGGTTAAACATTATTGAATAGTTTGTGTATGTATTACACTTGTTATTGATGCTTTGTTGTATTGAGGAATTTGTATATGATAATTGTTTATATACATTGTGTTGTGTGGGCAGAGATAGGGGATGTACTTCACGGTTTAGGGGAAGATAGGGGATGGACCTCTAAACCGGAAACTGTTTGACATTGATACAACACTACAATGTGTATCATTTGTGAAGTATAGAAGTGTTTTTGTTTGATATTGATACAACACCAAAATGTGTATCATTTGTGAAGTATGGAAGTGTTTTTGTCTGAGATTGATACAGGACTAAAATGTGTATCTATTATGAGGTATGAAATGTTTAAAATGAGTTATTATCTCGCTTATCGCTTTGGCATATCCTTAGCTACTGTGCATATAGCCGGTAGAGCAGAGTTTTAATTGTTATCGTCAGTGTATCTGAGTATGTTATGGGCTGCGATGGTTACAATTTTGAAAGGCTGAGCTGCCTCATTTGTGGATTATATCCATGTTGATGATTTGTTATTTCCCTTTTATTTAAGGCATGCATGTATTGATATGAATGTATTAGGAACAAACCAAAATGCCATTTTGAGATTTTGGAAAGTGTGAAGGAAAGTGGGGTATTTGTGAACATGTTTTCAAAAAAGGTCATTTTGTTGTAAGTACGGAAAATGGGGGAAGAGTAATGGGCTTGGTGAAATTGTTTTTTTTTTAAAAAAAAAAACTGTTATAGTCATGAAAGTTTGGAAAAATGGGTAATTAAAAGGAAAGAAGGTGAACCGCTTATAGCGTTGAATGAAATGGTTGTTTTCGAGAAAAGTTCATACTTATGTATATTTTGTATAAACTGCCACATTACTATTCTAGTATGAGATTGAACATTCATGATCATGGCTATCTGTAAGTTGTTATTGTTGAGGATCATGTTGAGATCTCTACTGGACTATATGTTCATTCCACGTTGTTGAATCTTTTTCAGGTGATAGCCAGGATGTGCTACAAGGTTTTGGATCTTCTTATTTGTTGGCCACGGGGCCTCTTTTGTGTTGGCGGAATGCCATTTATGTAAAAGGGTTATACCCTTCTTCTTGACTTTTAATGATGTAAGCCCAAGGGCAATTTATTTAGTGTTCTCATGTTGTATTTACTTGCATACGAATGAGAGCAATGTTATTCACTTCTACAAGTTGAATATATGAGTTTTTTTTTATTTATTTGGGTGAATAAGAAATAAATAAAACAGAAAATTTACACGAATACAAGGGGCATCCCCCAGGCCCTACCACAAATTACAATAACAACGCCTAAACTGAAAAGACTAGAAGAGATTCCAGCCACAAAACAAAAAGCCTACCATCACACTAAACCGGGAACACGCACAGCCATGACAACTTAGCGGAACATAATATTTGTTCAAGAACCATATCCCCACATCAGATAGGGGTCTTGCACAAGTACAACATCAGCCCAACAGTTGCACCGAACTGGAATAATACAAAATCCCACGTGAAATGCCAAAAAACCAGCCCAGTTCTTAGTCTCAAACATGGCCAGAACTAATAAAAAAAAAACAGCCCAAAAAGGGGACAGAATTATGATATACAAAAATTACAAACAATATACGAGTTTATTTCCGCATGTTATCTCTGAAATGGAATTAAGTAAATGAAATTGGTAATACTTCGAGTAATAAAAAGTGGGGCGTGACAAAGAGGGGCGCTGGTTGCAGCCACCTCCACACCACTAGTCAACATTAAATTCGTAACCAGACACAGATTGTTGCCATCGCCCAAGAGCCTTCCCCAACAGCATGCAACTTGCAGCCATAGTCCAATAACAATCCCAATAACAATCCAAAAGAGACTGCCAGTAACAATCCCACCATACAGGTTTCTGCTTAACCTGCCCATAGAGAAGTAGATAGTAAGTGCCAATATTACATGAGACATCATAGAGAAGGAGGAAAATTATACTTAGTATATGAGACCTCCCATCACTCGGCCTACATCTAATAACAACACTCCACACAGTATATGTTCTCACTTCACTAGGCCCACATCTCTCCAACTCACTCATGATCTCAACTGTTTTGCTGTATAAAGGAGCTTCCTTAACCTGTACATAAAAGTTATAATATATAATAACAGTTAGAAATATAGTTGTGAGCAGCCTCACATCCCTCAACCCACAATGTAGGATTAAATTATTTTGGCTCACTTCACTCGCCCCACATATTACATTATCCGAACATGCTAGAGAGTAGGAAGACATCATCAAGTTGGAACAAGCATCCATGATATAAATCTGCAAAAGAGTAGCCAATTAGAAAACCCACAATATTTGCTCACCCTCACTCAACCCTTAATATAGGTAAACTATCCCCACTCAATATGCTCCCAGCATTGTTGTCCTGGGGC